>NC_134483.1:195723877-196023877 GCF_040206685.1 Ascaphus truei | reverse complement strand
TCCTTGGTTCCTTCCAGAAGATGTCTCCATTCTTGTAATGCCATTTTGATTGCCAACAACTGTTCCCCACGTCGTAATTTCTTTCTGCTGAAGATTTTTTTTTAGAAAAAACCCCACAAGGGTGTAGTTTATTTTTGGGGGTGGTTCTTTGAGAGAGAACCGCACCGGCTCCCACGTCGGAGGCGTCAACTTCCAAGGTAAAGGGGAGGGTGGGGACGGGATGTCGCAGAATGGGGGTTGAGATAAAGGCCTTTTTAAGAGAATCAAAGGCCCGGCTGGCCTCCAATGGCCAAGAGGAAGCATCAGCCCCTTTCTTGGTATGGGCAGTAATAGGTGCCACCAAGGTAGAAAACCCAGCAATAAATTTCCTATAATAATTAGCGAAGCCGAGGAAACGCTGAATCGCCTTTAACGAGTTAGGTTGTGGCCATTCAAGTACAGAATTGAGTTTCTCTGGATCCATTGAGAACCGTTGATCCGAGATGATATATCCCAAGAAGGTAGTTGAGGATTGATGGAAGACACACTTCTCCATCTTGGCGTTGAGCTTGTTGGCTCGTAAACGAGAGAGCACCATCTTGGTATGGAGAATGTGTTCCTCGAGGGTTTTGGAAAAGATAAGGATATCATCCAAGTAGATACTGTAATTACAAAAGAATTCTAGAGATCACGAAAAACCTTGTTCATAAAGTCTTGGAAGACTGCAGGGGCATTGCACAACCCAACTGGCTTCACAGGTACTCATAGTGACAAAAAAACAAACAAAGCGCACAACACTCATCGTGAAAAATGTAATAAATAATGTTTATATATAAGGTGTTTCAAGGTTATGCGTACATCAAGGTAGATTAATCAAGCATAGAGCCACAGAGTGGCAGTTATCAGCGTCTGCAACCAGGAACCACCAGAGCTTCACTCTCCTTGCCACAGTCTCAATGTCCTGTAAATAGCGTCAATGAGCTTAGTAGATCCTGGGGAGTGGTTGTCCTTTGCTCACAAGTAGTACACAGGTTCCTCTGCAGACCTCACTGTATTTCCCGATCAGTCCGGCAGCGTGACGGCGTGGTCCCGCGGGCCCTTCTGTGACGTCAGAGCGCCCGCTCTGCTTTGAGTAACAGCGTCTGCCAGTAATGATTCAGATCTCACTTGGCAACCACAGAGGCAGGCAACAGCGCGGCACATGCGCAAAAGAGGAAATCAACTCGGTGTTCAGCAAACCGTTTGACAACAATAAAATACACCTTGGAATATGAATAATAAAACTATATAGGTTGAATGGTATCTCTCCTACGCGGCGTTTCGTAGCTCAACAGACCACTTCTTCAGGGAATAAAACACATGATATCTGTATCAGGGTTTATACCATTCAAAACCATATGATTGGTTAACAATTTAGTAGTATCAACGAATCACTATGCACCATGCTAATGCAGTACAGCTGCAAAATCAGAGCTGCCTAAAAAAAAAAAACATTTTATTTTTAATACTTAAAAAGCTGCATAAAACACAATACTAAAATTAACCATAAAAATAACAAATGGCAACGATTTATATCTGAAAGAAAGAAACAAGAATTAGTTTCGAAGCAGACATGAATTATTTAAATGACAGAATCAATACAGGGACCTTATATCCACATCCTCATTTAACCCTTTAGGGGTGTGGGATTCTAATTTGTAAATCCAGAATGTTTCTTGGATAGAGAGATTCTTAATTCTATCACCACCTCTCCTCCCTAAGGGGACAGTGTGTATACCCTTAAATCTAAGGGAAGATGGGTCTTTTTTATGGTGTACAGAAAAATGCCGAGACAAACTGTGCTTATCAAATTTTACCAGATGCTCATGTGTGGAAGCGTGCAATAAGGAAAAGGTTATGTAGCGATCCATGTTTTTTTCTGTATTGATCCCGGTGTTATTGGAGGGTATTGGTGTGTAGCTCCAGATTTTTCCCGTACCTTTGATCATGGTGACTTCAAAAGGCGAAAGGTCATGTTAAAACCAACTAAAAAACGTCAGTCGCTAGCAAGCAATGTGCCAGCGACAGTGCCAGCTTCCAATAACGGTCCGACCGTCAGTGAAAACCTGGTGACCGGCAACCCTTGCTGTCTGTCCCCTCCCGGATACCTGCAGCCTGAGACGGATTTCGCAGACAGATTCCAGCAAGCTTGCATGTACCAAAGCGATTTCCAGCCTCATCAGCTGTCAACTACAGGTGTAGCAGTCCTGCTGTCACCTGTCAACTACATGTATAATCGAGAATACGGGACTGGCAGTGGCTCGGCACCAGCTGATTGGCAAAGTCTATGGTGAGTAATGTTGCCGTATTTTATTCTTTTTTTGAAATATCAATATCAATGCACAGTCAAGCGATTCTCCTTTAAGCAATATCATTGGCTGAGCAGCTTCTACAGTAGATACTGAACAATAGGTGGAAAGCTAGGCGCATGCGCATTGGAACCGTCTTGAAACGCATATGCGTGTCATCACATTGACAGTAGGCGCATGCGCATTTGAACAGGAGACGCCCCCCGAGAAAATTATTGGTGGGACTGACTGTGGGAACTTCTTTAGGGGACTGCCTGACCATTACAGTAAAACTTTTATTTTTGTTTTTCCTCAGAAAAGAAAACTTTGTCATCTCATGCGGAAAACGGCACCTGGTGGGATTTCGATGGATAATATCGCTTTGTGTAACAATGCCTGCACATTGCTGAATCGGATTTAAAAAACCACGTACCGGAGTCAACAGTTTAGTGGCCGTTGCTATTGATTAGGATAGAATACTGTAACTGAGAGCTTCATAGAAAACCTGAAACAGTATGCTGTTGTTTTCAGACTGTATACAATACTTTTTTTTATATATATACTGTATAATAAACCCGAAAAATAAAAAGTATGCATTTATTCTACATGTATTCCAGTACATATGTGTATTCTACTTCCCGTACAGCATGTATTGTTTTAATACTCTTGTAATGTACAGTACTGAGCATGCCTACAGTATACAGTACAGTATGCCTGGACAGTACTGTACTGTATGTTCTAGAAACACTGTATTTTGTTACAATATAAAAGGAGACAATGGAACAATTTAAAACAAATCAACATTTTCTTTTATTGGTGGAGTAAGTACAAAAAGTGTACAGCAATTCAAAACATTTACAGGTGTATGGTGTACGGCTAGTAAAAACATTTATGTACAGAAAGTCAAAACATTTACAGCACAACAGTACAGTGGCGGCCGCCTTTAGCCTAAATCGGCTTTATCCGCGGCTCTCTGATAATCTCGGTCAGATGCGTGTTTTTTTTTTGGTGCGGAGTGAATTGCGTTATTTTAGCGCTCGTGATATTAGCATTTTATTCTCGCTGTCTGCAATACTGCAATACCGTATAAAAACTCTTCGCGGTTCAACCTACGTCAGTACACAGTCTGTGTCTGCGCGCGCAGTAATTGTAAATTTGCAAATTTACAGTATGCATGCATTTGCAGTGCTGTACTATACAGTATGTCTCATTTGAAAATTGTTGAAACGCATAGGCGTGTACAGTACTGTAACAGTGTCACATTTCGGCATATACAGCGCTCTCCCCTCGCTCAGGATAATTTACTGCACTGCAGGGTATTTCAACTTCTTATCTTCTCTACAATGCAGTACATCTCTCCCACACCATTCCTTTGAGCGTGTGTCTTTCTGGTTTCAATCACATTCCTGCTTGACAGCAGGTGATTACTGCGCATGCTGTGCTGTAGCTTTTGACTGCGACCCTGTGCGTTTGACTGCACATGGTTGATTTGTGTGCTTTTTACGTTCTGTATTTGTGAGTGTAGGGATCATATTATTATGATGAACTGCCTTTTGAAATTAAAGTATGTCATTATCTTTGAACTTCATGCAGCTGTACCCTGTAGCCCCCTCCCCCACGCACGCACACAAGGCTCGCTCAAGGATTTGAAACTCTTATCGACAGACACCTCCACAGAGTCATTCATTTTCTGAAGCTTGCCATTGTGTTCTTAATCCGTCCGTAGCCAAGCTTCACCTCACTGCGCCTGCGTGTAATCCTCTTTGAGATGGGAGCTAGCTGATTACTGCGCATGACTCACCCAACCCCCCCCAACCCTTTGAGGCTTTGTTTTCAGTAACGCTTTGGAAAAATCCCTTCTCGAATTTGATATGTAAATCTGATTTGCACAGCATTGTGAGAATTGAGAGTTAAAAAAACCATTAACTGAATCATGTTGTTTTGTCATTCATTCTTTTTCTTTGGTGTACTGTAGGTGTGGGGGGGGGGAGGGTTGTTGTCAATAATTATGATTATGATTAGCAGGAATGTAAATAAATATTTATTTTACCAGGAACAAAACAAAATAAATATAAAACGCTTGCCATTGTGTTTTTAATCAGTTCCTAGCAGAGCATCACCTCTCTATGCGCCTGCGTGTAATCCTCTTTGGGATGGGAGTTAGTTGATTACTGCGCATGCGCCTGTAACTTCACCCACCACTGCTTGCTTCAGAGAGTGACCAGACCAAAAAAAAAAAAAAAAATATTCTAATTTTTTAATTGTTATTTTCTCCACAAGCCTGCAAAAACCATCTTGATATTACAATATTCAATCTGTGCTGTAGATTTTGACTGCGACCCTGTGCGTTTGACTGCACATGGTTGATTTGTGTGCTTTTTACGTACAGTATTTGGGGGTGTAGGGATCATATTATTATGATGAACTGCCTTTTGAAATTATGTAATTTCTTTGAACTGCTGCACAGCTAATCCTTCATACAGCCCCTCCCCCACGCACACACACAAGGCTCGCTCAAGGATTTGAAACTCTTATCGACAGACACCTCCACAGAGTCATTCATTTTCTGAAGCTTGTCATTGTGTTTTTAATCCATCCCTAGCCGAGCGTCAGCTCAATGTGCCTGCGTGTAATACTCTTTGAGATGGGAGCAAGTGATTACTGCGCATGACTCACCCAACCCCCCCTCCAACCCTTTGAGGCTTTGATTGCGGTAACGCTTTGGAAAAATCCCTTCTCGAATTTGATATGTAAATCTGATCTGCACAGCACTATGAGAATTGAGAGTTAAAAAAACCATTAACTGATTTGTGTTGTTTTGTCATTCATTCTTTTTCTTTGGTGTACTGTAGGTGTGTGTGGAGGGGGGGGGGGGCGGCTCAGGCTGCAGGTGTCCGTGCGTGGACAGACAGCAAGGGTTGTCACTGACGGTGGGACCGTTATTGGAAGCTGGTGCTGGTGCTGGCGCATTGCTTGCCAGCGACTGTCGTTTCTTAGTTGGTTTTAACACGACCTTTCGCCTTTTGCCGTCTGCATGATCATAGATACAGGAAAAACCCGGTGATACACACCAATACCCTCCAATAAATTTGGGATCAATACGATAAAAACATGGATCGCTACATAACCTTTTCCCTATTGCACGCTTCCACACATGAGGAGCTGGCGAAAATTTGTAAAAGTCATAGTTTTCGATAAAATACTGATAAATTTGAACAACTGTTGCCATCTTATCATCTGTTGCATTAATCGCGGCCCATATTAAATAAGCGTACGTTCTGTCGGGTTTTTGGAACACGGGCTGCACTTGAACACTCATGGCGGCGGGTCTCTGGAGAATAATAGAAACTGGTCTTTGTCTTTCTTTAATATGAAAAGCCTAAATTGATACATTATTGTAACCTCTTCCCTCAGTCCCAAGACCAATTTACAATAGCCCACTGTGGTATCTTTTTTAAATGAAACACCTACAAGTCGACACATTACTGTAGCGCGTGCACATTACAATTCATGAATATCTGCCATCTGGCGGACACGCGAAGAATTGCAACCTATTAAATCCGAACCATTCTCAATAAACTCATGAACCGCGCATGACCCGCGGCTGAGTACGCAACATGAATGCGGCATGAATGCGGCATGCACCCGGTGAAGTGCGTAGCATTCGGAAAAAAATCCCGGATAAATGCGGTGATGTTTTAGAATAAAAGGGGCCGCAACAGTATGGTGTTAGTAAAAACATTTCTTTATTAATACAAGTTAAAACACGCAACATCCCCTTTATTAAAGTACAGAAAGTCAAAATATTTACAGTAGGATGGTGTACAGTAAGTCAGGCCTGCACAACTCCAGTACTCGAGGGTCGCAAACAGGCCCGGTTTTCAGGATATCCTGGAAACCGGGCCTGTTTGCAGCCCTCGAGGACTGGAGTTGTGCAGGTCTTGTGTAAGTAAAAACATTTCTTTATTAATAAAATTTAAAACACGCAACATCTCCTTTATTAAAGTACAGAAAGTCAAAACATTTACAGCACAACAGTATGGTGTTAGTAAAAATCATTTCTTTATTAATACAAGTTAAAACACACAACATCTCCTTTACTAAATTATAGAAAGTCAAAACATTTACAGCACAACAGTATGGTGTTAGTAAAAACATTTCTTTATTAATACAAGTCAAAACAAGCAACAAGTCAAAAAATAAACAACATTTGAACAGTCACACAAATTCGATCCCCACCAGATTGTCCTTCCAGGGCCGATGCCTTGTATGATGCAAAATGCCATTAAATGGAGTCTCTCCCAATTTTTTTTTGGTCACTCTAGAACTTCGCAAGCAATTCACGCATGCACAGTAATAATCAACTACAGCTCCCTTCCCAAAGAGGATTACACGCAGGCGCAGAGAGGTGACTCAAAGCCAACAATAGGAAAATTAATGAATGGTTTTGTAGAGGTGTCAAATCCTTGAGCGAGCCTTGTGTGTGTGCGCGTGGGGGAGGGGGGTAAATCTGCATGAAGGATTAGCTGTACTGTAGTTCCAAGACATGACATATTTTCAACAGGCAGGTCATCATAATAATTTGATCCCCACACCCCCAAATACATAAAAATCACACAAATCAATCATGTGCAGTCAAATGCACAGTGTCGCAGTCAAAAGCTACAGCACAGATTGAATATCGTAATGTAAAGATGGTTGAGGCAGGAACATGTTCATTCATGTTGAGAAAATAATAATAAAAAATGACGAGAAAAAAAAAATATATTTTTTGGTCACTCTTGAACTTTTTTCCCCCCAATGAGCATTAATAATCAACACAGAAGAATACAGTAAATCAAAACTGAACGGTATACACGCAGGAATGTGATTGAAACCAGAAAGCCATCCATTCAAAGGAATGGAGTGGGAGAGGTGTACTGTAGATAAGAAGTTGAAATACTGCAGTTCAGTACATTATCCTGTGTGTGTGCGGGGGCGAGCGAGGGAAGAGCACTATATACACCAAAATGTGATACTGTTACAGTACACGCCTATGCGTTTCAACAATGTTCAAATGAGACATACATGCATGTATAAATATGCAAATTTACAATTACTGCGCGCGCTCACGCAGACTGTGTACTGACGTAGGTTGAACTGCTACAGTATTAGACTTTGAAGACAATAGCTCGCGAACGCCTACATGAGTTTTTAAACAGTATTGCAGTATTGCAGACAGCGCTAAGACTATGCTAATATTACGAGCGCTAAAATACCGGAACATATTCTGAAAAAAAAAAAATATACTGCATCTGCCCGCGGTTATCAGAGTTGTGCCGCTACGGCCGCATTAGGATAAAGACGGCCGCAGCTGTAGTAAACCATACAAAACCGTGGGGTATCGTAGTACACGTTTGCAGCTATAATAAAAGAGTGGCTCAGCACCCTCACAAACTAGAGAATAAAAGACAAAAAACTGCGCAAAACGCAAATAGTGAAGTATATCAAAACATTTTAGTGTAAAAAAGGGGTAAGTATTCTGCGTACATAAAACTGATATATGTTAAACCTACACGTTTCATAGCTAGAAAGTGTTACTTCTTCAGGGATAAAAAATCCCTGAAGTAGCACTTTCTAGCTACGAAACGCGTAGGATTAACATATGCTGTATTAGTAGCTCTTCCAAGGTATTTTATCTGTATCTGTATCCAGCAATTTGCTATTACCATCCCGAGATACCGCTCGGGTGTCTGTACTGCAAGTCACGCCCCCCATGTGACGTAACGCGGAAGCGCAGACACTGAGAGGGGAATCGTCACTGCCAGTTGCCAAACACTCTGAGTGTGTTCCTGGGTGTATTGCAATCAATTGTATCCTGCTTTCTCTACCCAAATGGACTAGCACAACGTTATATAGTGCTGTAGAGACTTATTTACATCCAATACACACATAGTGTGTCTGCCATAGCCGACGATTTTACATCAGTTCCACATATGGTGATTGAATACTGACGACAGTAAGGAGGTGTTTTCCCAATGAGACTCCCAACCGAGTTGGATTTCCTGTGTAAGCTGCCATCACCCTGAAAGGCCAAGACATTATCTGGAGACTACACAGGAATACTTACCAGAGGGACCCTTATCCGTCGCCCATTCCCATACCAGCAGTGTGGTAACCTCGTGTATTATACACGTAATTGCGATTGATTTATCAGTACGCAGAATACTTACCCCTTTTTTACACTAAAATGTTTTGATATACTTCACTATTTGCGTTTTGCGCTGTTTTTTGTCTTATATACAAACATACAAGTCTGGTCAGCTATTTTATACTACAGGTGAGCACAATAAAGTTACAGTCCTTGCCATGAAAAGTATTTTTCATGATGCTGATGATGAAATCTACCACTCCGACAATCACCACATTTGACACAGTGGGCTAGATTTCCCGAGGGTCAATATCGCTGTGTTAAAATGTTCATTAACACTTAGAAACCTGTGTTAATCGTTGCTAGCAATCTAATTGTGTGGGTGGGGGAGATATTACACTTTTCTACAGGTTATGTAATAGTATTACTAACAGACCCCTATAGCAGAAAATAATTTTAACCCATTTGAGACTACCAATGCATTGCAAAGAAAGACCTTCAGGCATCAAAAGGGTTAACATAAAAACCCTACAGATAAAAGACAAAAAGCATAATACACATATGTGTAATTAATTATCCTTTAGAAGCTAAAGTTTCCAGCTAGTCATTGCTTGACTTAGTACCTGTTATCAGTGGCTCTTTCATTCAGCCTAGGTCTGGTTTTGTGTCTGTGGGGGTGCACCATCGGGCGGGTTCCAGGGTCCGCTGTGTCTTGGAATAGAGGGTCTGGTTCCTTGGGATCTCACTCTGTCAGCACACACCTACTTAGTGCTAGCGAGATCTCCTGCAGTTTAAGCAGAAGGCTTTTCTACCTGACTGATGAGCCAGGTGAAATGGCTAATTGTCTGTAGCTGCAAATAACCAGCTTCCTGCTGGACTCATCAGCAAGATACAGGCTTCCTATTTAGAGAACTATTTAGATAGAGGTTAAGGCCCTGGGCTGGCCTTAGGCTTGTGGGGCCTAAAGCAACATGCTGCCAGCGGGCCTCCCCTGTAAAAAAAAAAGTGGGGTTTCCTACAGTAGTCGAGCAGCCCTCCTCCAGCAGCTTCGCGTCGGTATGACATCAAGGTATCATGGGACATCACGTTGCCATGGCAACGCCACATCATATGACAACATGAAACTGCAGGAGGAGGCTTGCTGCGGAGATGGTAGGAGGACACACACACTACCAAAACACCCCCACACCCACCTCTGTGCCGGTCCGGGGGCCCGGTGCTCCCTCCTCTCCATCCTCCTGTCAATGCCAGAATCCAACTTCCGACCGGAGGGAGGAGCTTGAAGAAGGGGACACCCTCTACCAGCTACCCCCTGCGGTCGGGTGAAAGTTGGACCCTGGCGCCGAAAGGAGGGAGCGAAGGGCCCCGGAGGCATGAGGCTTCAGGCGGCTGCCTTGCTTGTCTTGCCCTTGCCAGGGCTGTCACAGTGTGTTTATTTGCATTTTTTCAATTAAGACAGCATAAAAAAGATGTTGTAACAGATCTTTGAATAGAAACCCTAAGGTCAAATTTCACTTCTATAAAAAGCAGCTGCAGTGAGGTTACCTAATTTTATCTGCTTATCGAATCTGTGATATTTGGTGGTTGATGTCATTTTGATAATCTGAGGTTATATGACTTTTGCATTGAATTGCTATAATGAAATAATGACGTTTTTGGAAATTTGTATAGAGAAGTGTCACTGAAAGCTGCAACAGCAATTCCAAATATTCGAAGGGATAAAATATAAAGCAGTTAAACAAATATATATATATATATATATATATATATATATATATATATATATATATATATATATATATATATATATATATATATACAGTGTTCAACAATCCTATACATTTACACGCCCGGGGCGGGTGGATTTAACCCCCGGGCGAGTAAATATTGGCCCAAGCAGAACACGTGCTTGTTTTATTAAATTTCCCCGCTCGTGCTGAATTTTCCCTGCTCGCGCTGAAAAAATAAATAAATAAATAACTCCCCCTACCTGATTGCTGATTGGCGCGCGCTCCCAGGCTTTGTGGGCGCGCGGCCAGGCTCTATATGAGCTAGCCCCCAACGAGCGGCCATTTTTTCTGGCCAGAGATCTGTTGGAGAGTACTAGAGTAAGTACTCTCCAATCCTCCATCCCCTCTGCTCCTTCCCTGCCTCCTGCAGTTCCCCCTTACTCCCCACTTTCCCCCCCCCAATACCCGCGCGTGGCTGCAGATGGTAGCGAGGGTGTTCCACCTTCTCTCCCCGGCCCCCGCTTATCCGCGCGGGGCGGAGGTGTCCCCCCCTTATTCCCCCCAGCTTCCCGCGCCACTTCCAGCTTTCCCCGGTCCCCGCGCGGGGCGGGTGATGGTAGTGGGGTGTTCCCCGCTTACCCCGGCTTCCCGCGATACCAGCGCGGAACGGGTGATGGTAGTGGGGGGTGTCCCCGCTTACCCCGGCTTCCCGCGATACCAGCGCGGGACGGGTGATGGTAGTGGGGGGTGTCCCCGCTTACCCCAGCTTCCCGCGATACCAGCGCGGGACGGGTGATGGTAGTGGGTGTTTTCCCGGCTTCATGCGCCACTTCCCGCTTCCCAGATCCCCGCGCGGGGTGGGAGATGGTAGCGGGGGTGTTCCCCTCTTACCTCCTTGGTCTCCGCTTCCCCGCGGTCCCGTGGCTGTCCGTGCAGGGAGGGAGATGGTCGCGGGGGGCGAGCGGGGCAGTGGTGGTGGTGCTCTGTCGCGCGGCCTTTCCTCTTCCCCCTGTCGTGTGTGTGTGTGTATGGGAGAGTGTGTGTGTATGCATGCATGTATGGGAGAGAGTGTGTGTGTATGCATGTATGGGAGAGTGTGTGTGTGTGTGTGTGTGTATGCATGCATGCATGTATGGGAGAGTTGTGTGTGTGTGTATGCATGCATGCATGAATGGGAGTGTGTGTGTGTGTGTGTGTATGCATGCATGTATGGGAGACAGAGTGTGTGTGTGTATACATGCATGCATGGGAGAGAGTGAGTGTGTATGTGTGTGTGTGTGTGTGTGTGTTTGTGCATGCATGCATGGGAGAGTGTATGTGTATGCATGGGTGTGCGTGCGTGTGTGTGTGTGTAGGATACCAGAAGTGTCACCCCACCCAGTCACCCCACCACCCCACCCCAGTCACCCCACCACCCCACCCCAGTCATCCCACCCAGTGACCCCATCACCCCACCCAGTCACCCAGTCACCCCACCCAGTCACCCCACCCAGTCACCCCGTCACCCCACCCAGTCACCCCGTCACCCCACCCAGTCAACCAGACACCCCACCCAGTCACCCCGCCACCCCACCCAGTCACCCCAGTCAACAAGTCACCCCACCCAGTCACCCTGTCACCCCACCCAGTTACCCCAGTCACCCCACCCCCATCGCCCTCTCCCTCTCACCCCCTCTCCACCCTCTCTCTCTCGCACCCTCTCACACCCTCTCTCTCTCACACCTCTCTCTCTCACACCTCTCTCACACATCTCTCTCTCTCACACCCTCTCTCTCTCACACCCTCTCTCTCACACCTTCTCTCTCTCACACCCTCTATCTCACACCCTCTCTCTCTCTCACACACCCTCTCTCTCTCTCTCTCTCTCTCTCTCTCTCTCTCACACCCTCTCTCTCTCACACCCTCTCTCTCTCTCACACCCTCTCTCTCTCTCACACCCTCTCTCTCTCTCACACCCTCTCTCTCTCACACCCTCTCTCTCCCCCACACCCTCTCTCACACACCCTCTCTCTCACACCCTCTCTCACACACCCTCTCTCACACCCTCTCTCTCAAACCCTCTCTCTCACCCTCTCTCTCTCTCACACCCTCTCTCTCTCTCACACCCTCTCTCTCTGACACACCCTCTCTCTATCACACCCTCTCTCTCACACCCTCTCTCTCACACCCTCTCTCTCTCCCCCACACCCTCTCTCTCTCCCCTACGCCCTCTCTCTCCACCACGCCCTCTCTCTCCCCCACACCCTCTCTCTCTCACACCCTCTCTCTCTCACTCACCCTCTCTCTCTCATCCCCTCTCTCTCACACCCCTCTCTCTCTCACACCCCCTCTCTCTCTCTCTCTCACACCCCCTATCTCTCTCAACCCCCCCTCTCTCTCTCACCCTCTCCCTGTGTCTGTCTCACACTCTCTTTCTGGATCTCTTATTTACCCTATATATCTTAACTGCCCTATACTACACCAAAATAACCTGTACTGCTTTCTTCTAGATCTGACTCAAGCTTCACACAGAAGACATCGGAACCCCCCCTAACCCAGAAGACAGGTAGGGAACACCTAACATTGCGGGAATGAGGGTACCTGGACATTGAGGAACTGCGGATCAGGTAAGATCCCAGGTGGGATTGCTGCTTTAGATATTGTGAAGCGGGGACGTCCAGACACTGGTTAAGGGGTTCAGGAAACTAGTCATTAACACCTGGCGTTTATTTCTAGATCGACATTTACACACAGACACACACACACACACACACGTAACAAGGACTAATTGTAGTATAATGTAATACAATAAAGATATTTATGTCAAAAACGAATGTTGTTCTGGCTAGGAATTTATTAAATGTATTTTATTTATATATTTTATTTTAAAGCGGGGTTGGGGGCAGGACTAGGGTTAGGCTTAGACTTAGGCGAGTAGATTTTTTGGTTGGGCGAGTAGATTTTTGGGTGATTTGTCGAACACTGTATATATATATCGAGAAACGCGTCAGGGAGCGTCATTACGTCAGACGCATGACACTGACGTCATCACCGCGCGCTGGGACTCACTGACCCGCGCGATTGTTGCAGAGGCTTCCCAGCTTGGAACTACTCTACAGGACTCCCCCATTGATGCAGAGAAGAACTACTACCCTGGATTTGGATTGGGACGTCACCCTGGGACTGCACAGACCATGAGGCTGCAGTTCTAAACCGGATGGTGGTGATTATATATCACAGAATGTTTTTTTATATTGTACCTTTGTAAGTGCAATTCTTATTCTCCCCCCTCCCTTTCCCTCATAAAATTTTACAATTTTACGCTATGGGTGTGCGCTCTCTCTTTCCCCTTTTCTTCTAGATTCCCTGTGGATATGGTTTGTCCACTTTGAGAGCAGCCGGAAACCCTCTATACCAGAACTTATTGGATTCATTGGACTATTTGAGGACTGGTTTTTATACCTCTTTTTTTTTCCCTATTTGTGGAGATATTCATTTGCTGTATGATTATTGATATTTTGTTTTTATTGCAAGCTTGGTTTTAGGTTTTGTCCTATTATAATTGATTTATCATCCATTTTGATTTTCATATATATTTTTTCATTTTTATTATTATTTTTTTACATTTATTGTTATATTTCAAATTGTCTATATATACCGTATTCACAGAGTTTAACTCTTAGTGAGTCACACTGTATATCAGCAACCAATTGCAGAGGCGCAGCTCAGTCCCTTTTCTTTTTGTTCATCCATATATATATATATGTATATATATATACAAACACAAAAGGAAAAAAGAGAAATGGCGCCAACCTAAACCCACTATATGTAAAAAAGCAATTAATGATGAAAAAAAACCTATACTATACAAAATGGATAAATAAAAATAAGCAATAAATGAATAAAAAATATATATAATAATAAATGATAAAAGTCCAGAAAATATATAAAAAATACAAATCTGAAAAATACTCCAAATGCTTTCCAAAAGAGTCTCTGCAGCCCGAATGAAGGGAACACCACTTCCTTGAAGATATCTACAAAAACAGAAAAAAAACTGGCGCACTCATAGCGTAAAAAAGTATAACAAATATTTTATGGAGTAAAAGATATGAAGAACACACTCACAAACATAACGGAATAAAAAGCAATTCTGAGTACAACTCAATCACCAGCCAGACGCAGGAACCAAATATCGGGTGACTTCAGTGAAGTATCCGGTGTGGGTGAACTGCAGCAGCCTCAATAGTAGCCTCCGAGTACCGGGGAACATGAGGGACGCCGCCTTCCTCCAAATCCAGCGTCACAGCAGTGCATTCTCAGCTCCAAATCACGCGAGTTTGTATCCTGTGACGTCATCGAGTTCTCACGTGATTTGGAGCTGAGAACTCACTGGTGTGACGCTGGATTTGAAAGAAGGCGGCGTCCCATTCTCCATTTTGGCTTTATTTTTGTTAAATAAATCATGACACGGTGTAATATGTCATGTGTTGTTGTTCATCTGAGGTTGTATTTACCTAATTTTTAGACCTGCTAAGGAACAGATGATTGTTATTATGTCCTGATATGTAAAATCATGGAATTCAAAGAGGGTGTACTTTCTTTTTCACACAACTGTGTGTGTGTGTATATATATATATATATATATATATATATATATATATATATATATATATATATATATATATATATATATATATATATATATATATATATATGTATATGTATATGTATATATATATATATAGTCATAAATCGCATACTACACAGGGGGTGTTAGGTTTCAGTCACAGATAACATTCTTATATGCACTGTTTTTGAGTAAACCCTTGCCTGCTTTATTCAATGTAACATCGCCGAAAGAAGAGATCAGTGTATCTCGAAAGCTCGCACAAATAAAAGCACTTCGTTCGCCACAGAACGGTATCATCTATTCATTTTTGAGATATATATATATATATATCTCAATTTAAGGCGACAAGCAAAATATACCCTTAAATCCATATTTGTCCAAAGTTGAATTATACCATAGAACGTAAGAGTGAAAAATGTAACATTTTAAAAGGTAAACACCGCTAAATATACAAATAATAGTGCTTCTTGTTCTAGTTTGGGGATCATATCTAAGCTAAGATGGGAAAGAATGAAGCAGAAAATACAGCCTGTGGTTGGTTATGTAGCAGATCTTACTTTGTTATAAAAAAAAGTCACTTACATCATCATCATATCATGGTGCAAAGAGAGACTTGTTTTAAGTCCAGTCTCTGCATAATATGCCACGTTTGAACTACGTACCTTATCACGTGAGGGAATCAATAGAGCAGAACAGACCCAGCAAACGTGTGGGGAAAGACAACATCTTAACCTCAAACCAAAGCGAGTTCTGTTATTGATAGAATTGGGAGCATAACAACCCACAACTCAGAGAAAGATAAGTTATAACAGTTTCAAGTAGATCAAACACCAGTGGTGCCTCCATTTGACAGAGTCCAAATATACTTCTTTTTCCCAAATGAGTTTATATCTTGAAATTGTTATCATTAGACGTTCTTAAGATTAAACATATAAGAATAATTGATTATTTCTATAATCAATATTAGAGAAATTATCATCATAACTTTAGAACGTTCTGATTGAAATTGTATGTCTTATTTTGTAATTCTTTGATTATGGTGTTTGACAAGATGTGAACTAAGCCATAGTTTGTATGATCATTTGCATAATTATTTTTCAATAATGTTGATTGTGATTATAATTTTCAAATTTATTTTTTTCAAAATGGTTTATTTTTTTTTTTCATTTCAATTTTTTAAGTGTAGAATTTATACGATTTTTATGGCAGCCATGAGATCTTTATTTTTAATTTAGTTATGTAAATTATATGTTTTATGACTGTAGGGAGGCCCCTGTGAAATATATATATACAATTGGTTCATTTCATGTATATACATGTCTATTAGGTAATGCAGTGATCTCCCAAAAGTCGCTATGTACAGTGGCGGCCAAGCTGACTCTCATGCGGCTTCCCCCGCAGTGCCCCTGCAGTTTAAATATAGCGCGGGGGCGGCGCGTGGGCTGTCTTCGGCCGAAACGGGCCGGTTTTCCCACGCCTCGGGCACTTTCAATAGTAAGCGCCATTAGCGCTTATCTATTGAAGCGGCCGCCGCGCGGGAAACTCCGTTTTTAAACGGAGAGCAGACCCGCGGCTAGCCCGCTACGCTCCCGGCCAGCTCCCGGCAAGCTTTAGAATGAGCTTAGCCGGGACAGTATTAATGTGTGCTTGTGTCTTTTTTCCCCTTCTTTCCTGCATGTGAAGCTTATACCTCCTCAACCCCCACCTTTGGAGGGGAGGAGTTTCAATATTGAGTAGGTGGAATATATTAAGTGCATATGAAGCCCCTATTGGCTACACTGCAGGGAAGTGTGGGTATTTTAAGGTGTTCCGTGTTCCCATTCTTTATTCTCTTTGATAAAGCGAGTGATGCGCGAAACGCGTAAGAGTTGTTCTTCGGCTGCTATGTGCCAATACAGCTTTTTGTCCAGTGAGAAGCCGGGGTCTGCAGTTTTTCTTCTCAGGAGCAGTTGCCCTGCCAGACCCATCTCTTCCATTCTCAACTTATACCTACCCCAGTTGGAGCACGCTGACGTCCAGGAGCCCTTGCACACTAAAACAGTGAGTTTGTTTCATTATGTGAGTCTACCCCATATAAGTTATTCCTCGGGACAGAGGCTATTGGGGAGACTATCACTGCATCATAAATGTGTGACAAGGGTTAAATTCTACATATGGGACAGTCTCTGAGAGGCTTTAACAAGCTGATACCATTTACACTTATGTGTTTGCTGGATTCTTCCGCAGCGGCGCCGCTAGGGAGCTTGGGACTCCCATTTCTCTTCAGTTGTCTCCTATGGATGAGTCACGAGACCGCCCAGGGGTCTGAAATTGTAAAATGGCCTTCTGATACTGGATCCGGTCCATGAGATCCTCATAGCTTGGGGGATTTTTGGTAGAGAGGTTGCCGCATATTCTGGCCACCAAGGGATGGTGGAATGACACTCCCCGCAGGAATTGCTTTGTCCTATACTCGTCCAGTTCAGCTATGTGTATGACCTTCTTGTGGATCGGTGTCCACAGTGCTAGCTGCAACTGTTGGAGGAACTCTGAGAATTCCTCATTCTCCTTTTGTTTGGTGCCATAGAATTGGAATAGCAAGGCAATTGGATCGTCCTTCTTTCCATTGGTCTTTGCTACGGCCCGAATCAGATCCAGAGCCTCTGCTTTGGTGTGACCCTCACGATAAGTCGCATGATGTTGGAGGCCGGGGGCCGCAAGCACTTTTTGACCCAATGCCGTTTTATAGCGGCAGAACACGTCCACTCTGGCACAACCTGTTCCGCATGCTCCCACCAGACGTCAAACGTTTCTTCACCCAGGGGAGTGGGTCGCACCACAGAGAAGGTCCTTGGTTTTCAGTAATGATGACTTTGGGTAGACTGGGTAAAAGCCTCTACCAATTGGGATAGGGTCACTCCCATACGGAGCCACCAGTGGAGAGGCGACTGCGGTAGGCTGGCTCTTGGATAGGAGCTTACGCAGGACTGCGCTCATACAGGTTGAGGTTAGTCGCCAGTGGTGACATGTCGCCGGGCGGGATGCCTCTAGCAGGGCACTGTGAATGTTACCCTGGGGATAGGTACGTCCTTCTGGATTGGGGTACTTGAGATCGGGGCGTTAGCCTTCCATCCTCCAGGTGTGTAGGAGGAGGTGGTCACTTCAGTTTGATAGGGAACCTCTGAGGAGGGGCCTGGAGGTGAGGGTGCCAAAGAAGCTGGTAGGCCAGGGTAGATAAATGGGCAACCCTTGGTTGGGGCCTCCGGCAGATTGAGGAATTGGGGGCCATCCACCTCACAAATGGCATGGGCTAGGTCCATTATTAGGGCACTCCATTGGAGGATGGAGTCAAACCTTTGGCCTATGACCCAAGCGTGACATAGTCCGGGGAGTTTCCTGGTGTGCTCCTGGACTCCAGCAAGGATGTGCGAGCAGGGACTCCGCCCTTGACAACCACGTTACTGGGAGTCTTGCAGAGCTTCAAGTTCCATGCGTGGACCTGCTGCCTTGAGGGCACAAACATATTGGGAAATTGGGTTTCTCTAATTTACTATTTCTCGGGCACCCAAGGTCTGAGATTTCAGCAGCGCCTCAAATGTAACCCTTGTTACATCGTACCAGGGAAGGAACTGCCAATGCTGTTATTATCTTTTGGCAACCAGGAGGCCTCCACCACTTGGAGCTTGGGGGGATTCTTGTTTGTCTCTGTGCAGCTCCTCCACCTGTAAGGGATACCAACGTGGTGGGATAGGCCCCTTACAGGAACAATAAGAATAATACACACAATCAGGTATATAACAACAACCTTTACTGAACAAAGACCACAGAACCCTGTACCCCACAATATAACAATGCCCCAACCTGATACCACCAGTGAGTGTCCTCCAAAGTACATACAGTAGGGTGCTTGGCACCAATACCCTAATGTATTTTTACCCCAATGTCTGGGGCCACCCAAAAGTGTAGGAGATAGTTATCCCGTGGAGTGTTGGTGCACTTAGTTGAGGCACCTGCTGAGTACTCCAGTACTCGGTGTGGCCGATTTCAGGCCACAGTCACCGTGCGGTGTTGTCACTGTGTCCCTGACACTAGACAGTAAATGGGGAGGCGTCCCTATCTAAGGGGCCTTCCCTGCAGCAACCACAAGCTACTGCGACTCGGGGCATAGCTGGGGCCTAAGGGGGAATATACTAGGCCTAGTTTCAGAGCCACTTGGTCTGAGACACTACCTGCTTAATCCAGCTAGCTCTTCCAACTAGTGCGGTCTCCTGAGTGCACCAAATGTATCCTTCTGCCTGCCGAGATCCTAGCAGCCCCATTGGCTGTCCTTGCCCATGTGTTGTGCAGCCCATGGGGCTGCTGGGAATTGTAGTTCCCCTGCTGAGCTTTGGGTGTAATGGCCGCCGCTACACTAGCTCCTGCGCATGCCCGAGGTGGAGCAACTCGTAATCTCCTCTGCACATGCGCAAGTGCTTCTGCGCATGCGCGGCCAAATCAACATGGTGTCCACCGCGGTCGGGGGTGCCACACAACTCCTGGTGACCCGGTTTCCCAGCGTAACCTCCCTGCACCTCCTTGCCTAGCCACATTCTACCGTGAGGGGAAAGCCAGGGGTTGTGCCCAGAGGTTACCTGGCTTCAAAAGCAAGAGACAATGACATTTGTTTCTCCTTTTAATAATATCAAAAAAATCAGTCCACAAATGTGACTGTCACCTAGATTCATTAAAAGGAGGATTGTAATCTAAATAATATTATCACTCAAAGAGAATATCAATCCCCTATGCTTTTGGTTTCTTATTTAATACTACTGTATGGTATGATCAGTGGCTGATTTAGAAATCCCCCTAAGCACAGCTGTTGCAGCCGCCTCCTTGCTGCCACCCCTCCTAATTCTGAACCGCATCTTCAAATTATGCTGCGGACGTCACCAACGAGACGTCGCATGGCGTAGTGTTGCCATGGTAAAGCAACGTCATGATGTCATTTGACACTGGGACGTCAAATTGCTATGGCAAGAAGACACCATAACGACATGTTGGTGACGTCTGCGGCGTAATTTGACGCTGTGGTTCAGAAGAAGGAGGCGGGTGGCAGATAAGGAGGTGGCCACAACAGATAAAAGGACTTCCCCTTAGGTCCGATAGGCCTGATAGCGTGGCAAAAAGTACATAGACATTTTTGCCGGCCAAAATGTAACGGGCCTAATGGGAAATCCACTACTGGGTATGATACTTTAAAAGTGGAATGTAGAAATTACTCATTCATCTATACTTAGGGCCGCAGACAGATTTTCTGGAGCCCAGGACTAGAGTTATGCCCCCCCTCCATATTGGTGACCTTGCAAGCCCCCCCTTTCATACCTCCTCCACCCCCTCTCTCACACCTCTTCACGAGCCCCTTTTTCTAACCCCCCCTCCGATGTATTTCTCTTCCCCCCCTCTCTCTCACTCTATCCCTCTCTTCTTCATTCATTCTACTCCCTCTCACTCCCCCACCTCCCTCTTCCACCCCCTCTCTCCTCTCACTCTTCTCCATCGCTATCACTTAGTAAACCCCTCACACTCATCCCCCCTCCCCATACACACACTTCTTCCCAAACACACAATCCCCTCGATACCCATACCCTCACAAAATACAATACCACCCCACACAAAATACAATACCACCCCCACACAAAATTCAATACTCCCACCCAAAATACAATACAATACCCCACCCAAAATACAATACAATACCGCCTTTCCCCAAATATACAATACCAACCTCCCACAAAATACAATACCAGCCCCACACACAAAACAATAACACACACAGACGCACAAAAAACAATAACACACACTATACTGTACAAAATACAACACACATACTAACCTTTGGGGTGGTCTGAGGCCTCTAGTGCCCTGGCTCTCCCCAGCAGGCGCCAGGCCTCCCTCTGTGCGTGTCCTGGTCTGTCTCCCACTGGTATACACCAGAAGCTGGGTCCACCTGGAAGTCTCGCTCAGCTTCCGGCATGCACCAGCGGAAGAGAGGCCCGGCCTGGCCTGGCAGAGAGTGGCCCGCAGCAGCTGGGGAGAGCCCGGGCCTAGTGGCAAGTACCAGAAGCCTGATAGCTGGACACAGAAGTTGGGCCTTGCCAGGCCTAACTTTCAGCGCCGGTCGACCAAGCCCTCTGCAGCTGCTAGGCCCGGGACACTTGTCCCTGCTCTCCCCCCCTCTGTCGGCAGCCCTGTATACTGTATACTGGAACCCAACACAATTCTGGTATGCTTATACTGGTCAGGAATTCAATATCACTCTGTTTCATTATTGCGCATCTGAGTGGGTTCTCTACATGCTACAATGATCATATTCTAAATGTTCTGTTGCTGACTGTATCTTATCAGTTACAGTTTAATCCTGTAATCAAATAAATTATGTATTTGTCTTCAAATATTTCCAAAGCTACAGTTTCTTCAAGTGACTTATTTGAAGGGGAATCTTTCTTCTTGCATAAACTCTTTGTAAATTGGCTGAACTGAAGTATAATTCTATGTTTATAACTGGATTACGTATTCCTGAAGTCAATGCATTTCACTCAAATTTGTTTTTGTGAAGTGGTGCTCATTTTTATGCTAACTTTTGGTAATGTTGCTAATTATTTGTACACACTAAAGTAATCAGAAAATGTAAATCTGTTACATCTGTGTCCTCTATATAATTAGTTTTTGACTAAGCCTGTGGAAGAACAGATCAGCATACTGTTCAATAACAGAATACAGTTTTCAGTGGGGAAGGTTATGAGTAAGTCACATGTTGAATGAGTGCCACCATGTGTTCTTTTCAACATGCAGCCAGCAGTGTATAGATGTGGTCTTGTGGTGTAATGTCTATGAAGGTGGAACTGAAAAGAGGAAACTTATACCACACTTCACCCCATAGTGGGGAGTTCCTCTTTAACCAAACTAAATGATTAAAAACAATTCTTTACTCAACCTCAAAAGCCATTGTGTTTTTTACAGCATGTGGCTGTGCGGAGACCCATGCAAACATTCTTTAAGCGTTGTTGTTTTCTCTCTAAGGCCTAGATACATCAAACTCAGTTAAACAGGAGTTATTATAGCACCAGGTAAAAATAAAATTGGGTAATTTTGCTACAATGTTTTGGCCTACTGGAAGTCATCAACATTTTACCGGGTGTGTTATAAAAATGGAGATTGTGATGCGGTAATTCCACTGGATTTCATCACCGCAAGCGATGCAATGGGGGAAGAGTACCATATATTTATTACTGTAGGGTTTTGTAATAAAAGTTAATACAAACCCTATAACAGAATATACATTAACCCTTTGAATGCCTGGGGCTACCAATGCATACCAATAACGTCTAATAGGGCATTTTGCCAGTATAAACACATTAGATACAGATGCAGCGGATGTTATTTGACCAAATATCGAAATGGATTTCGAGATTTCCCTGTGATCGGCACAAGTTGTGGTGGGGCAGACTATAATGGCCCATCGAATTAATACAGCAGGGGTCCCTGCTGTGTGAGTCCTACCGGGGTCTACCTCTCTGTAATAGATGCGCAGTAAGAGCTAGGCTGAATCAGTCACTCTACTGCGCACCTCTCACAGGCAATCGCCGGGGGGTTTATTTAATTTCAAACATCACAGTATTGTAGCAGGGGGTCAACAGAGCAGAACCGCATAGATTTCAAGTCCGGGGTCCCCCTACTTCCAGAGATTCAGGCCCCGTTATGGGGTGCCGGTATCTACTATGCATGGAAATGTCCTGATCACGTGACGCAAGATATTTCCATGCATAGGAGATACCGGCACCCCATGACGGGGCCTGTATCTCGGGAAGCAGGGGGTTCCTGGACTTGAAATCTATGCGGTTCAGCTCTGGAGACCCCCTGATACATTTCTGTAATGTTCTTCCCCACGGTTGTCCCCCGTGGGTCCTTAGGCGGTACCCCACTAGACAATCAATTAAAGAATTCACATCACTAACCAAACAATACATTCCATATATAAAAGCAGTAGCCAACACATCAATGAATTAATACATCCACTAGGCAACACAAAAATGTAACCATTAGCCAACAAATTACATCATTAAATAAAAATGCTAAACAATCTGTAAAAAAATATAAATCAAATCAAGCATTCCCAATTAAACACAATTTAATCAAAACAATAAACATACATAGAAAATATAACAGTCAATACAAACGTTGGCATTCAATGGAAGCCTGAAATAAAAGAGGATCACTTTCCCCATCCATGTTGTAGGCCAGGGGAGCACAATCTTTTCCCCCACGCCCTCCTGGCAGCTGTCCTGCTCTCCGCGCTCTCCCATCCCTCCCTCCCTCCTCCTTGCCGTGGTTCCCGACGTCTGGGCGTCATGATGTCATGTTGCCATAGAAACGTGACGTCACATGACCGTGCAACGCTATTTGGCGACGCGTCCCCAGATGCCGGCTGAACCACGGTAAGTAAGGTTCACAAAGGCCTTCGCCGCTTCCCAACACTTCATTTAAGTGCTTTCGGGAAGGGCGCGGGGCCTCTGTAAACCCCGCGCCCCCACAGTTAATCGCCCCCCAGTTTGCGCACCACTGTTGTAGGTTATATACCTCTTCATGGTCTGATCCCCTGGAACTAATCCAAAGAAGGGACACATACCCTACTATAAAAAGAAAAAAAACATTCAGGCTCAATTACTACATTTAAAAACAAAAACAAAATAACAATCCAGGTTTAATGGCCTATTTGTAATGCTAGACCCCAAAGCCTATCAGTAATCCAAGGTCATCTATGGCCTGGTGATGAGGGATCCACAACTTGATCAAAGCCATTGATCTTCAGTTGATTGGAGAATCTTCTTCTTTAAGTGTTAATCTTTTCTCTTCAGCCAGTGTGTGGCCTCTCTCTTCACATCCGGGGTTTTCTGTGAGGGCCAGGCCCTTTTGTAAAAGCTAGGTCTGTTGCAGAACACGTGTCCAAGGGTTACATGTTACAGTAACCAATCAGATTAGTAGCTATAATGTGATTTCCCCTATTATTAATGTCATAATTAGTTTTGTCAACCAGGAGAAGCTAGGTTGACAAAACCAGTGATGTCATACATAATAATTTCTAGCATGACAAAGAGATATTGAGGAAATCATTGTTTTCTAGGCCCATCTGCCACACAGAATTGTCAAGTTGCATTAAGTACAGTAAGCAAAAATATTGACAATAATCTAGATTTAGACGTAGTAAGGCTTTGTATGTATTAAAAGTTTTTTTACCATTCAAAGTGTACAGTATTTATATTTTAAATAAATACAACAGAATAATAAACGTGAAGTCAGTACAACTGCATAATAGCAATTATGTGAAACACACAATATATCATCTATAATAACAATTTTCACAAAATAAAATACTTCTAATACATAAATTATGTATATTTTGAGTCATCTTTTTAACCCCATAATAAATGACAGCATGCGTAACCTATCGGGGACCACCCGAGGCCCCCCAGGCATCTGTGGGAACCCCCCCGGGGTGCCCTGTGGGGCCTGCGGACATAAATCCTGTGTGTAAAAATAAATAATGGTTTTATGTGGGGGCACAGGGGTTTAGGTGCTTGTTGTATTTGTTTTAGTATTGTGTCTTTTTTATGTATTGTTGCTGGCATCGGAGGACATGGCCCAGCAGTATATTGATGAGGTAGCCCTTCATGTTGACAGGGGTAAACAGAACGGTTTTAATTTACGTTATTTATGCTGGCTGGCTAATGTTGTGTTTAGTAATTGGCAAATAATCTATTATCCATATCTGGATAATAGTTATTTTGCACATTACTGTACTGTATGTGTTTGGTGGGGGGACGGGGGGGGACGGGGTAGAGAATTACAGAGAATTACTGACCTCTGGGCTGGTGTGCCAGTTCCTTTTATAGTCCCCCCTCCTGTTACAGCTCCTCTTGCAGCAGCCCAGCACCGCCACTCTGTGTCTGAGAGGTCTCCAGTGTAATCTTTAGGCAGAGAGCTGGGGGAGGTCTAATTTCCCTTGTCTACCTGCTTATCCCCTGCTATTATAGTTCTTTTGGATTTAATTAAGTACTTTGCACTCAGAATCTTTGGTGTACCCATAACGTATTCCGCATTCCTTGATGTGCTTCATCCCTGTGAAGTGGATAAATTGCCGCTGCACCATCCATATGATTGTTCTATCAAGCTTCTACCTGGAACTGAAATTCACTTTGGACGGGTATACACACTGTCACATCCCGAACCATGAATAATTTGCTGCTCGAATTTTGACACATTCACTCATCTCTACTTCTAGGAACAAAGAAAAAGACTAGAAAGGTCAGGGAGTCCTGGTTCCTTTACAATAACATTGTTTCTCCCTCTTGGCTTATCATCCAAAAATCAAATTTTTACAGGAGAGGCACTAAAAAGCATTTAGCCACTGCAAATTCCAGATGTGTGTGTAAATATATATATATTTATATATATATATATATATATATATATATATATATATATATATATATATATATATATATATACCAGTATATCCAAGTAGAGGTATCAGTGCCGTGTTAGCCGAGCTTCAATAATCAAAAAATAAATAAACGGTACCGTTCTGTGGCTAACGAAATGCTTTTATTTGTGCGAGCTTTCGAGATACACTGATCTCTTCTTCCGGCGATGTTACAATGAATGAAGCAAGCAAAAGGTATACTTAAAAACAGTGTCTCTTGGAATGTTATCTGTGCTTGTCCTTCCCCTGGTGTGGATGTGTTTTATGGCTAGAGGTGTCAAAAGGTTCCTGAAAGCAAGTAATGTAAGAGTGTGTGTGTGTGTGTGTCTGTGTGAATATAAATGAATGGAGAGCCCACAGTATATACAGTGCTTTACAAAAGGTGTGTGTGGAGTGGGAGTGGATATAAATGGTGTGGGTAGGTGTGGATATGTGAGAGATTATCCCCTGCTATTATAGTTCTTTTGGATTTAATTAAGCAACCGTGGATATAACCACAGAATTGTAGACCAGCAAGAAGTGATCTCCTTGAATACAAACAGAAGGAGACAAGCGACAGGGTACCTTTGGTGGTCACATATAACCCACACCTAGGAGCCCTACGCAAGATCGCCAGGAAACTACAACCCATCCTCCAGGAAGATACAAGACTGCAACAGGTCTTCCCTGAAGCACCCTTATTATCATACAGACAACCCCATAATCTCAAGAATATTATGGTGAGGAGTAAAGTATTCAGCAGTACAACTGAATGCGGGACGAAACCATGCCAGGACCCAAGATGCAAAACTAAGAAACGACAGTCGCTGCCAAGCAATGCACCAGCACCGGCACTAGCACCGGCTACCAATAACGGTCCCACCGTCAGTGACAACCCTGATCCTGAGCCTGAGGCTGAGACGGATTTCGCGTGCAGTTTTGATGAAGCTTGCATGTACCTAAGCAATTTCCAGCCTCACCAGCTGACTACAGGTGGACTAGTCCCGCTGCAAACTATCGACGTGGATGATGAAGAACACTGGACTGGCAGTGGACCGGCGACGGCGCCAGCTGAATGGGAAATACTATGGTGAGTATTGTTGCCATATTATTTTCTGTGTTTTTATTATTTTGACAATACTTTATAAATATCGGTGCGATTCCAAAGTCAAGTGATTCTCCTGTAAGCAATATTATTGGCTGAGCGGCTTCTACAGTACTGTACTGCAGATACTGAACCATTGGTGGAACGCTAGGCGCATGTGAACAGGAGAAAATTATTGGTGGGGCTGGCTGGGTACTTCTTTAGGGGGCTGAGCATTACTGTACATTAAAACTTTTCTTTTTGTTTTTCCTCAGAAAAGAAAACGGCTAATTGGGGGATTTCGATGGATAATATCGCGTTGTGTGACAATGCCTGCACATTGCTGAATTGGATTTAAAACCCCACGTCTACAGTTATTTTTGCCTTTGTTCCGGCTGTACAGTATACTGTGTAATAAACCCGAAAAATAAAACTATGCATTTATTCTACATGTACAGTATCATTTACATTGTGTGTGTTCTACAGTATACAGTGCCAGGTTCCTAACATCTATGGGCAAAATGAATTTTATTTCTAGGTGCCCTAGAACAGAAGTTCCCACGCCAATTGGCCGTGAACTTGACCGAGGCCCTAGTTCCCACGCCAATTGCGCGATTACCCTGACTCCGTTCTGTTGCCACGAGAGGGTCGCTATTTGCCGTGCAATCCTGCCGGAACTAGGACTACATGGTGACCGAATCTGAGCCCTCTAGGTTGAACAGAACTGGAGTTATGGGTTCCAGGTTTCTGCTCATTCTGACTTAGCCGTTTCAGAGCAGCGCGGCTTTCTCCGCCATTACGGTCAATGATAGGACCCTCCTCGCCGGCGTGACTCTTTCTCGCCGCCATTACTGGTCGGACCCTGTTGGGGTCAAGTGAGGGGGTTCCTAACATCTATGGGCAAAATGAATTTTATTTCTAGGTGCCCTAGAACAGAAGTTCCCACGCCAATTGCCCTAGTTCCCACGCCAATTGCCCTAGTTCCCACGCCAATTGCGCGATCATTGCTCTTTTTTGACAATGTTGCCGATCTTGCGGCTTTGCGGTCTGGCAGTAAAAAAACAGTGCAGTAAGCCTCGGCATTTGTTACACTGTCAAAGGAGCAAATGGAAACAATGTAAGACAAATCAACATGTTCTTTTATTGGTAGAGTCAGTAAAAAAACATTTATTTACAAATACTGTACAATGTTGAAACATTTTAAGTGCACAGCAATTCAAAACATCAACAGGTGTATGGTTCACTGCTACAGTACATGTGTGAAAACATTTGTCAGTCAGTATCGTTTACAGTCACATGTTTTAAATACAATACATTCTTTAATATCTTTAAAATACATTATAAATATATAAATATATAAATATAATTTAAAATAATCCGTTCTGTGGGTCTGAGCGGGTTGAAATTTGCCTGGTCCTCATGCGGAAGTACCCTTGCCATAGTAGCCAAATATCAGCCTTATACGTCCCCCGGAACCGGAGATACAAAAATACAGTTTAAAAGCACATTACAAGCCTTAAAATACTGTGTGATGGGAAAAGTCAAAGAGATTGTGATTAAATCTGCCTTATTTTTACTCCGATTTGCTTCTGCCAAGAAAAAAAAACATGTTATGAACAGCTGTCAAATTTGATCATCTTGCTGAACAGCATAAACATTTATTAAATGTGTTTTTTTACATATAAAGTGGCTTTTTTCTGCCATGCAAGTCAATGGCAGAAACCTAAACTTTACCATAACCCTGACTCTGTTCTGTTGCCACAAGAGGGTCGCTATTTGCCATGCAATCCTGCTGGAACTAGGACTACATGGTGACCGAATCTGAGCCCTCTAGGTTGAACAGAACCGGAGTTATGGGTTCCAGGTTTCTGCTCATTCTGACTTAGCCGTTTCAAAGCAACACGGCTTTCTCCGCCATTACGCTCAATGATAGGACCCTCCTTGCCGGCGTGACCCTTTCTCGTCGCCATTTATGGTCGGACCCTGTTGGGGTCAAGTGAGGGGGTTCCTAACATCTAGGGGCAAAATGAATTTTATTTCTAGGTGCCCTAGAACAGAAGTTCCCACGCCAATTGCCCTAGTTCCCACGCCAATTGCCCTAGTTCCCACGCCAATTGCGCGATCATTGCTCTTTTTTGACAATGTTGCCGATCTTGCGGCTTTGCAGTCTGGCAGTAAAAAAACAGTGCAGTAAGCCTCGACATTTGTTACACTGTCAAAGGAGCAAATGGAACCAATGTAAGACAAATCAACATATTCTTTTATTGGTGGAGTCAGTACAAAAACATTTATTTACAAATACTGTACAATGTTCAAACATTTTAAGTGCACAGCAATTCAAAACATCGACAGTACAGTCCTAGAGGGCAGCAAACAGGGCAGGTTTTCAGGGCAACATTGAAAACCATGCCTGTTTTCGGCCCCCAGGGACTGGAGTCGTGCATGTCCTGTGTAAAAAAGCACACAACAACATCTCCTTTGTTTAAGTACAGCAGGTACTGTAGGGCAAAACATGTACAGTACAATACAGTTCAGCACAACAGTGTGGTCTCACTGAAAGTCCTCCACATTGTCCATCCATGGCCGATGCCTTGCATGGCGCAAAATGCCATTAATGCAGTCTCGAACGCCTTTCATTACAGGATCTGTAATTGGATAAAAGCGCCGCATTTCATCCCGAATGTTTTTCCGTAAATTGACAGGAAGCGCCTTTTTTACGCGATTCCCATCGTAGTTCACTTTGAAGGCCCAGTCACAGTACAAAGAGTAGGGAACATGGTGCTTAAATATGAACAAGGCATACTTGTGGGGTGCACCAGCACTCATCACCCTATACTTCTCCCTGAGCTTCGGTGGCAGATCGCACAGGGTGATGTCGGGCACCGTTTCGATGCGAGCGGGTGTGGATCTTTTGGGAGCGGGTGTGCTTGAGGCGACGGGCGATGGTAGGTTGTCTGGGAGGAAGCTTTCCTCCAGTCGTGGTCGCCGTGTTGTCTAATGGCGTGGTCTTGACGGGGTTGTCATGTCCTCCTCAATGGCATACATGTCCACTACATCTTCTGGTGGAGGGGGTGCGCTTGGTGATGGAAGGGGGTCGAAGGTCCCATTCATCACATCCATGTCACCCCCCTGCTCCGGCATCGGGGATACAGGGGCATTAGCACCGAGCAAATAATGTATGCCCGCTATGTCAGCCTCTATCTTCTCCATCCGTCGATCCATCCGTTGATCCATTTGTAGCATCCGTTGCTCCACATTTAACATTGTCTCCAGAAGCAGATCTATCTTTGCCAGCATAATAGAATTCCCGGGGAGATCCACACTTATCCCATTCAGCATCCGGTCTAACGAGCTGCTTCTTGTGCATTACGTCTGGACATCTGGGGGGATGGGTGCAACGGAGGATGAGATGGGGGTTCCATGGAGAGAAGCGGCATCGACATCAAGAAAGAGTGGAGGAGGTGACCTGTGGATACCCGGTAGAGGAGAAGCGGCAGCGTCGTCGAAGAGGGATGGAGAAAGTAACCTTTGGATTTCCGGGCGAGAAGCAGAGTCGTCCAAGAGCAAAGGAGACAGTGACCCGTGGATTTCAGAGGCGGCAGCGTCGTCGGATGGAACCGGAGAAGATGGGGGTGGAGAAGACGGGCTGAAGATTTCCGGGACAGCTACAGCAGAGTGGTTGAAGCATATGTGACGAAGTGGTCTGCGGGTTCGATGGGTTGGCTGCCATTCGTTTTGCGTCGAGAGTACATCACCATATATCTTCTTAACATAATGAGGCTTACGTCTAAGAAAACCCTTAGCCTTTAGGGTCAGCAGAAGGTTTTCTTTATTGGCCTTAGCCTGTCGCTTTGGCCTTGGCATGGAAACGGCTGCCGCCTTTCGCTTTTTCAGCTTGCCCGGCACGGCAGAGGCGAGTTGGTTCCTGCGTCCATAGAATCAGGGTTGCTCCATGGAAGCAGGTGGCACAATGCAGTATCTGGACAAGGGCAAGTTCAGATAAAGATCATGGAGTGGTGGGCTATGCAAAGTGTGTAACCTTTTATGCATGGCGACCAGGTACAGGTGTTGAAAGTGGGCGTACTCTAATGTGAGTCATTACCGTATAAATACACCATCCATTTTGTGTATTGACTGCACATAGAATACACATCGACTAAACATCGAATATACATTCTTGTGTTTGTATTTCTTTCTACTCGCAGCAATGCCTGTTAAAAAGATTTCAAAGGAGCTCAGCATGCGAATTAAGGAGATGTACACGAGCGGACACCGAATTGCTGATATCCAAAGCTGGTTAGCTGCTTCTGGCATCGTTGTGCCAGCAACCACCGTGTGCTATCATGCACACGGTAAAAACAGAGAATGCAAAAGGGCACCAAGGGTAACTAACGCGTAAGTATATTTATAAAACTTAACAAAAAAAAATATAGAAAACTGTACGTACTGTACTGTTCATACAGTACAGTACATCTACAGTACAGTTCTGTATCTACTGTAATACTGTTGTTATTTCTGTTAATTTATATTACAACATACAGTAGTTTGTATATTTATATTTATAGTGGAACTGTATACATTTTTTGTATATTTCTATTTATCGTACAACGGTATATATAGGATGTATATTTATATTTATATGACAACAGTATATATATTTTGTATATTTATATTTATAGTACAACAGTATATATATTTTGTATATTTATATTTATAGTGGAACAGTATAAATTTTTTGTATATTTCTATTTATCGTACAACGGTATATATAGGATGTATATTTATATTTATATGACAACAGTATATATATTTTGTATATTTATATTTATAGTACAACAGTATATATATTTTGTATATTTATATTTATAGTACAACATTATATTTATATACATTTTATATTGCTGCATATTAATAAAACAATATATTTTCTTTACATTGTAGGGAGACAACTCTTCTGGTGGACAAAGTAAGTGAGGAGAATAATGAGAGGAGTGCATTAAGGGTTAAAAACACTCTGCTGGAAAAGCACAATCTGACTGTATCCGAGAGCAGCATAAAGAAGATGAGACGCAGCATTGGATGGAAATATGGACGTGTGAGGTTAGTACTGGACAGTACAGGAGGTACTGTAAAAGTGTTGTTTAGCAAACTGTACTGTACTGTACTGTGCCGCTAAATTTTTTTATTCCTTGTCATTACAGAGCATACCCCATGATACGGGACGCAAACAAAATCAAAAGGGTGGTCCAGGCCCAGGCATGGATCGACAGTGGGGAGACTTTCCAGGATTGCATCTTCACTGATGAGTCTACTGTGTCGCTGGAGAGATTTGCAAGCTTTGCATTCCACAAAAAAGGCCGCATATCTTTGAAGCCGCGGCCAAAACACCCTGTGAAGCTGCATGTGTGGGGTGCCATCTCTAGGCGTGGACTGGGTTGCATTGTCATCTTTGAAGGTAAAATTTATCAAATATAATGTCGCCTAATGCACTGTACTTTACTAGTGTTGCCTTACTGTATGCACTGTACTGTACTATTGTGCAGTTTTTTGAGCACTTTTCTTTTCTTGCTATAGGAATCATGAATAAAGCTTTCTTCCAAGACAACATTGTGCCCGATATAGTGCAATACATCACCCGCGAGTTCCCCAATGGTCACCGCTTCTACCAGGACAACGATCCGAAGCACACCGCGTCAACGGCGCATATCCTTGAGCACGGTATCAACTGGGTGAAGACGCCAGCGGAGTAAGTGCAGAAGACCGTGTCCCATTTTTGTTCCCCACTATTTTTAGCTCTTAAACCAAGTGTCCTTTTTTTCCAATGACAGATCGCCAGACTTCAATCCGATCGAAATGGTCTGGCATCAGCTGAAGGACCATATCCGGAAAGAGGTGAAACCCTCCAAAAAGGACGAGTTGTTGAAAGGCATAATGAGTTTTTGGAACGATGTACTCACCGTGGAACGCTGCAATAAATATATAGACCATATTGCCACTGTGTTGCCCATTGTGATCGCGCGTAATGGGCAAGCATCAGGAAAGTAGTACTGTGCTGTAGTATTGTAATTACAGTATGATACAGGTAAGTATGGCACAGATTTTTCTTTCCAGATAGTCAGAGTATACAGTAGTTAGTTTTTTCTTTACAGAGAGAGCAGCACCAGCCATCTGGTTACAGTACATAGAATTTAACAGTAGTCAGAGTATACAGTAGTTCCAGTATACATTAGACTAGTTTGACAGTACTACAGAAACTGCCTACTAACTGCTCAATTTTTTTCTTTCCAGAGAAAGCAGTACCAGCCACCTACAGTAGTTCTACACATCACACAATGCCATAATACAGTACGCACATACAGTAACTGCACTAATTTTTTGTTTTCTTGTCATTTCAGGAAAAAAGGGTGGCCTGGCCTGGGGTGAGGTGGGGTTTGGTGTCCAGGCAAATCTGTTTGTACAGTAAAATGTACAGTATATAAACAGCAGTAATGATGTACACAAAACCTCTCGTCTCTCAATGAACTACTGTACTGTAGACAGAATGAGGAAAAGATAAAGACGGGAAAAATAATATTACTATACAGTATATACAGTATACAGTATATATATATTATACAGTACATTACAGTATATATTATTAAATAATATTCTTATAAATGTGCATTATTCATGTTTCCCCATGTTTTACAAATGTTTTCTTAATGGTTATCCAATTTCAATCTGCCAGAAGAATTTAATAAAGGCTGCAGTATGTATTATTCATGATTATTTTTATATTTGTATTTTTTGGGTCCTGCCAAAATAAAATAAATATTTATTCACTTTCTTGCTAACCATAATCATTGACAACAACCACCCCCCCCCCCAACAGTATAAGAATGAATGACAAAACAACATGAATCAGTTAATGGTTTTTTTACTCTCAATTCTCACAATGCTGTGCACATCAGATTTACATTTATAATTACATTTCAAATTCGAGAGGGGATTTTCCAAAAGCCTCTAAGGGTTTGGGGGGGGGATGGTGTGATTACACGCAGGCGCACTGAGCTTTGTCGCTCAGCTATTGGCGGATTAAGAACACAATGGCAATATTCAGAAGATTAACGAGTCTGTGGAGAGAGGGGGTTGGTAGGGTAGGGTGACTCATGTGTTGTAACAGCAAGCTCCCATCTCTAAAAGGATTAGAGTAGTCAGTCAGCCGATTGACGCTTGGCTAGGGATGGATTAAAAACACAATGACTAACACAATGACTAAAGTACAGTAACTGCAGAAAATGAATGACTCTGGAGGTGTGTGGCTAAAATAGTTAACAGTACTGTAATTTCAAAAGGCAGTTCATCATAATAATTTGATCAATAAACCCCCAAATACAACCCCAAATACAGTACATAAAAAGCAAGTCACTTTAACTCCCTGTGCCTCAGGCACCAAAAACAAACAGTTGATTTTCTATATATTTATAATTAATATTTAAATAAATGTCCATTTTTCATGTATCTCCATGTTTTACAAATGTTTTGTAAATGTTTTTCCGATTTCAATCTGCCAGAAGAATTTAATAAAGGCTGCAGTATGTATTATTCATGATTATTTTTATATTGGTATTTTTTGGGTCCTGCCAAAATAAAATAACGGATTATTTTAAATTATATTTATATATTTATTTTTTAAAGATATTAAAGAATGTATTGTATTTAAAACATGTGACTGTAAACCATACTGACTGACAAATGTTTTCACACATGTACTGTAGCAGTAAACCATACACCTGTTGATGTTTTGAATTGCTGTGCACTTAAAATGTTTCAACATTGTACAGTATTTGTAAATAAATGTTTTTGTACTGACTCCACCAATAAAAGAACATGTTGATTTGTCTTACATTGTTTCCATTTGCTCCTTTGACAGTGTAACAAATGTCAAGGCTTACTGCACTGTTTTATTACTGCCAGACCGCAAAGCCGCAAGATCGGCAACATTGTCAAAAAAGAGCAATGATCGCGCAATTGGCGTGGGAACTAGGGCAATTGGCGTGGGAACTTCTGTTCTAGGGCACCTAGAAATAAAATTCATTTTGCCCCTAGATGTTAGAAACCCCCTCACTTGACCCCAACAGGGTCCAACCAGTAATGGCGGCGAGAAAGGGTCACGCCAGCGAGGAGGGTCCTATCATTGACCGTAATGGCGGAGAAAGCCGCGCTGCTTTGAAACGAACGGCTAAGTCAGAATGAGCAGAAACCTGGAACCCATAACTCCGGTTCTGTTCAACCTAGAGGGCTCAGATTCGGTCACCATGTAGTCCTAGTTCCAGCAGGATTGCATGGCAAATAGCGACCCTCTCGTGGCAACAGAACGGAGTCAGGGTAATCACGCAATTGGCGTGGGAACTTCTGTTCTAGGGCACCTAGAAATAAAATTCATTTTGCCCATAGATGTTAGGAACCCCCTCACTTGACCCCAACAGGGTCCGACCAGTAATGGCAACGAGAAAGGGTCACGCCGGCAAGGAAGGTCCTATCATTGACCGTAATGGCGGAGAAAGCCGTTTCAAACCAGCGCGGCTAAGTCAGAATGAGCAGAAACCTGGAACCCAAATCCTATGGTAGCGGCGAATTAAAAATAAGGTGGAGGAAGGGTAGAAGGGTAGACCAAAAAGGAGTATGTATCCCAAATAAATTCTAGGCTACTGTAGCTCTATACCCTCTAACAGGGCAGGTAAGTATATGCAATGATACAGTGTATGGTTTCTAACAACAGCTCGCAAACGCCCCCATCAGTTTTTACACGGCATTGCAGTATTGCAGACAGCGAGAATAAAATGCTTAAATCACGGGTGCGAAAATAACGCAATTCACTCCGCCGAAAAAGACACAAAACCGCACATAACCGGGATAATCTGAAATTCGCAGAGCTAGCCGAGTTAGATTAAATGATGTCGCCACTGTATGTGATTTATGTCGCCTGTCTAACTCCTTAAGGAGTTCTGTGATATGCTCCCCCTCGGTTTATCTGACTTTTTATTTCTGTAGCTCTTTCCCTTTAGCGTTTTGTTCAAAATAGTACAAATAAAGAGTTTCAAAATATATGTACATTAAGGGGTCTGTTCAAGTAACTTTGATAAGTGACTTAACGATTCTAAATGATTCTAAAGTGCAATTTTTGTAGTTGAATGTCTTTTATTTGGTGCTTGTTTTTTGATTTGCAGGTTGCCAACTCATGCCCATAGGGCATTGGTGTGTCACTGTGCCAATCAATTGTAAAGGTAATGAAGGGGTTAACCCATCCAGCAACCTTTCCAGAAAGCTTAACCACCCACCATGGGGCAATTACCCCTTTCACTCACCCACTATGCCCCCAATAAACCATGTAGTCTTGCTTATCCCCTTCATTGCCTTAGCAGTTAGCCGCTAAGATAATGAAGCTGCTTTTATTTTAATATTACAGTATTGCAGAGGGTCTCCAGAGTGGAATTTCATTGATTTCAGGTGCGGGGACCCCCTGCTTCCTGAGTTACAGGCCCCGTTATGGGGTGCCGGTATCCCTCGGCTTGGTTTAAAACCCCCAATCACATGGACCGTGACGCGGGAAAATTCAAATCATGGCTGCGGGATATTGGGTTCCCGGACCTGAAATAAATGCGGTTCAGCTCCGGAGACTACTGCTTCTGGGGATATCTCTCCCAGTCCTGGTCCCTGCCTAATTCCTACATGCGTTCGTCCTCGCCTGCAAATTGCAACCTCTACTCCTTCTAGTTTTTACCCCCCATTTGCAGGCTGTTCCCTGCCTGCTGTACTAAAAGAAAATGCATTGCCTGCTATACTCCTGTTGCGACACAAGATGGAGTGGTGAGCACCACAGCAAGCGCTAATTGAAGAAGCGTGGCTGCGGTTAGCAGGCTGTTTGAAGTATGGGTATCAATTTCCATCGATTTTACCTGTAACCACAAGTCAATTGGATAAGTGGCTTGCGATTAGGTTTTACCGATAGAATGTATCCGTTCCTCGGTTAACTTTTCAACTTGAAAGGCGGAAAGTCAATTGACGTGGGAACTGTGTCAATTGACCTGAACTTGGTTCTCACAAGCCGGCATTTCAAGTAAGGGGGCTAACTCGAGCACGGAGGCACCCAGCACCCTGGTTTTTGGCGTGCAAATGTAATTAAATAAAACATGACACTACATATAAAAGTACAGTGATAATACACCAAGAACAAAATGTTTTATTAAAACATAGCAATAGCTATATTGCCTGGTATCTGGTAGTGTTAGGACTTGCGAACAGGTGTCTGCCTTGACGTGGCTCGCAAGCTTACAACGCTTTGGTCAAAGGGTTAAACTAAATGACCCTACTTCAAGAGAATATATAAGTATTTTACTGTGTATTTCTGTCATGTTGGATGTAGCATTGGGCTTCTCTGTCGTCTGTTGTATACATATGCCACGCTCAATAGCACTCCATTTTGACACATATACATATATATATATATTTTGTGGGGGCTCAGGGGTTCCCAAAAAGAGCTTACTGGGGTTCTGTGTTTTGTTAACCCATTCTCAGCTGTTCCAGCTGGTGGAGGTTAGTGGCTCCTCCTTCCCAGGTTTTAAGCCCGCCCCTCCCCACTTCCCTAGTTTGCAAGTGCCTCATTCTGCTGGATATAGACCCACTGTGGTCTTTCTCCCTCCTAATAGAGGTAAATGAGAATTTTAATCCTAATAGAGGTATATTAGTATTTTATTTTGTAGTGTTAGGACTTGCGAACAGGTGTCTGCCTTGACGTGGCTCGCAAGCTTACAACGCTTTGGCCAAAGGGTTAAACTAAATGACCCTACTTCAAGAGAATATATAAGTATTTTACTGTGTATTTCTGTCATGTTGGATGTAGCATTGGGCTTCTCTGTCGTCTGTTCTATACATATGCCACGCTCAATAGCACTCCATTTTGACACATATACATATATATATATATATTTTGTGGGGGCTCAGGGTTCCCAAAAAGAACTTACTGGGGTTCTGTGTTTTGTTAACCCATTCTCAGCTGTTCCAGCTGGTGGAGGTTAGTGGCTCCTCCTTCCCAGGTTTTAAGCCCGCCCCTCCCCACTTCCCTAGTTTGCAAGTTCCTCATTCTGCTGGATATAGACCCACTGTGGTCTTTCTCCCTCCTAATAGAGGTAAATGAGAATTTTAATCCTAATAGAGGTATATTAGCATTTTATCTGGTAGTGTTAGGACTTGCGAATGGGTGTCTGCCTTGACGTGGCTCGCAAGCTTACAACGCTTTGGCCAAAGGGTTAAACTAAATGACCTTATTTCAAGAGAATATATAAGTATTTTACTGTGTATTTCTGTCATGTTGGATGTAGCATTGGGCTTCTCTGTCGTCTGTTGTATATCTCTGCTATGTGAACTTAAAGTGATTTGTTACCGGCGCTAACCACACCCAATCTGTGATAAAATAGTGCACAAAATTAAAATTCAAAATAAAATGTGTCAAGGTGATCACTGATCAAATTCTCAACCTTCCAGGAATGTGTACAGATTCCTTTCAATAGTAGCTTGTCCGGGATGGGAAGGGAGCGAAGATAGCAGGGATACACCATGAAAAATAAAAAATAAATGCATACAATAGTGTAATAAGTTCTTTTCAATCTGGATAAAACATGTATGTCTTGGCTCTATAGCAATGCCTACGTACAGCAGGTCAAAAGGTAAAAAGCATTGATCTACCCCTCAGGTAGAAAGGTGTCAGGATCTTCAGGAACAACAGCCCAGGTTTACAGCATAAGAAATCAGCACCTCAGCCCAGACGTCAGTAGATGTGAGTGGATCAGAGACATGCAAAAGAAAGGCAGACCATAGTGTCGATCGTGCATAAAATTTATATAAACAAACAACAAATTTTAGGAATTGTACTCACATTGTGTACATAATCATAGTTCACATAAGGCTTTACTTGAGGCAAATGGAGTGCTGGTTCAGTGTGGAGCAGCTCACCGGGGATCTTCTCCTTAGACTCACAACAGACCGGGTGGGAGATGGCGTCTGACGTCACATCCGCTGTTGGAGGCAAACGGTGGGGGAACTCAGAAACTCTGAAGCCTTCAGTAGAAAGAGCAGCTGCAGCAATGAAAATGGCTCTATGCGTTTCGTCGTACTAGACAACTTCCTCAGGAGCAATGAATTCACTGTTCCACACTGAACCAGCACTCCATTTGCCTCAAGTAAAGCCTTATGTGAACTATGATTATGTACACAATGTGAGTACAATTCCTAAAATTTGTTGTTTGTTTATATAAATTTTATGCACGATCGACACTATGGTCTGCCTTTCTTTTGCATGTCTCTGATCCACTCACATCTACTGACGTCTGGGCTGAGGTGCTGATTTCTTATGCTGTAAACCTGTCTCTGATCCACTCACATCTACTGACGTCTGAGCTGAGGTGCTGATTTCTTATGCTGTAACCTGGGCTGTTGTTCCTGAAGATCCTGACACCTTTCTACCTGCTGTGTAGATCAATGCTTTTTACCTTTTGACCTGCTGTAAGTAGGCATTGCTATAGAGCCAAGACATACATGTTTTATCCAGATTGAAAAGAACTTATTACACTATTGTATGCATTTATTTTTTATTTTTCATGGTGTATCCCTGCTATCTTCGCTCCCTTCCCATCCCGGACAAGCTGTATATCTCTGCTATATCATCCTGGATGGCCCTCCGCCGCTTTAAACTCAACATGGCTAAAACAGAGCTCCACATACTTCCTCCCAAACCTGACCCTACTACCACCTTCCACGTAGCCGGATCGGGGGATAATGCGCATGACGTCATCACGTAATATGCGTCCTGATGTGGGGTTGTCATAGCAACTGCACAAACATATTAGGGTGACAACCACACGTCAGGACGCATATTACGTGATGACGTCATGCGCATTATCCGCCGATCCGGCTACGGAACAGTACAATGGTAACGACGCCACTTTCCCTCCTTTCTCTCCCTGACTTGTAGCCGCCCTATGTTCTTGTGGGTGGTAGCCTTGAGAATCGTGCGTTATGACGCGCATTACGCGATGACGTCACATGCGTCATTGCATAATTTACGTAAGGGGTGACGAGGGTGATGTCACATGACTATGCTAGCTCAATGAGGTAGCTAACATCAATATTACAGACCCTATGATGCTGCTCTGCTCGCAAATCTCTCCCCTCCTCACAGCTGTTTGGAATTTTCAATCTGTTTGGCGCGAATCTTGCTGCTATGTTTTCCCTATAAATGCTAGCCCATTTCTCCCCTCACCACTCCCCGAAGAAGACAGTTTCTGGTCGAAACACGTTGGAGTGGGAGTCTGCTGAGGGGGGCCCCTACCTTCTTTCATCTGAGAAGAAGCCTTGACCTACTTTTCTGCCCGTGACACCCCTACACTGAGTGGTGATGTATACCTCACATTGCTACTAGTAGCACCATTGTATCCACTCCATGCAACTATTTTACATGTTTGTATGGTGATTTTTTCAATGTGGATATATCTTTCCAGTGTGGGTTTCATATTACAGGTGTGCTTATACAGAGCCCCCTGTGTCCTGTGCATGTCATGAATTGGTTCTATGCTTAGACCCTTGCCTCCAGGTCCACCTTGTTGGGTAGAGTTGAGCCCCCCACTTCTTTTAAATTTCATCTCCTGTTTAAACTCACTTTAATAAAAATTTTGTTACACTTTAATATTATGTCCGTGTGCTTTTTACAAGGATGCTTTCTCTGTCGTTTCTATATTATTTCAACCTTTAGCACCACTGTTGAGTATGACTTATATATGACTTATTGACAGTTGTTTTGGACACTATTGATTTTCAGTGTTGAGCGATATTTCTGTGTGTTTCACTATATATATATATATATATATATATATATATATATATATATATATATATATATATATATATATATATATATATATATACAGGCATACCCCACATTAACGTACGCAATGGGACCGGAGCATATATGTAAAGCGAAAATGTACTTAAAGTGAAGCACTACCTTTTCCCACTTATCGATGCATGTACTGTACTGCAATCATCATATACGTGCATAACTGATGTAAATAACACATTTGTAACAGGCTCTATAGTCTCCCCGCTTGCGCACAACTTTGGTACAGGTAGGGAGCCGGTATTGCTGTTCAGGACATGCTGACAGGTGCATGCGTGAGCTGCCTTTGCCTATTGGGCGATATGTACTTACTCGCGAGTGTACTTAAAGTGAGTGTACTTAAAGCGGGGTATGCCTGTATATATATATATATATATAGCAGTAAATAGCCGTGTTAGTCCAGTTGCAATAGTGCAGAATAAATGAATTCTTCAGTATTAGGTGATACCTTTTTTATTGGACTAACAATTTATGTCATAGGACAAGCTTTCGAGAGTTATCCTCTCTTCTTCAGGTCAACTATATCAGTATTGCTTGACCTGAAGAAGAGAGGATAACTCTCGAAAGCTTGTCCTATGACATAAATTGTTAGTCCAATAAAAAAGGTATCACCTAATACTGAAGAACTATATATATATATATATATATAATGTGTGTAGCCCATGTACCCCCCCCCCCTCCAACCTCATATTTGGTCCCCTAGGGTGTCTCAAGGTCTGGCTACATGTCTGGGTGTGGTGCAAACCTGCTGGCAACAGGAGGGCCTGAGCTTCCCGTGGTGACATGAGGGAACCAGGACAGGTTTCTGGGGTGGATGCCTTCATTCTCCTTATACTGGTGCAGCACCTCCATCTGCAGTAAGCCCCAGGGATACGGGGTGGAATCCCTACTACAGAATCCCCTCTGAGTGAAGAAAGATTCCAGTCTCCACACAAGTCTCTTTCTCCATAGCAGCTCTTTATTTAGCTTCTTCTCAGCAGCAGCAGATGGGTACAATCATATACACAGCCAGCTACTGTAGCTGTTCTCCCTTAGGATGTCCCTGCCTCCACTCTGGGCCTCAAGAGCACCCAGAGTGGGGCTAGCTCTTCCCTTACCCCCTATTCAGGGTAAGAGGTACTTGGTCCACCTATCTACTTTATCTATCCGTTATACTCATCACTCAGCTCACACTGTCCTAACTCACACACTAACCAACAGATTAACCAACAACACATTAAAATAGGAAGTGCACTGCTCTTTATGATATCAACATGCACCGCCCCTGTGTCTCTTGATTGGACACAGGGTCAGGTGACCTACCTCCACCATTCAGGGCGAGTGCTTGAAGTGGGGGAAACCCATGATAACTCCTGGCAACCTGCCCTTACCAGGGATTACTGCACAGGAGGAGGATAGCAATATAGCCCATACCCTTACCAGGGCTACATTCTCCCTCAGTTGGAATCCAATGGTCCCTACTTGGACCTAATTTGCTGGGCCATCCTGCAGATGAACAACCTGTGAAAACGCAACATTGAAATTAATACACTGCATCACAGACTGTAACACCCAGATGGTGACATACAGCGGGAAACTCCCAACATGGAGAACCCTTAACTCAATAATAATGGCGGGATCAGGCTTCCTTACGTGCCGTCCATTATGATCCACAATCTTAACAAAGAAAGGCTAATAGGCCCATTCTCCGGCCGATACACTATTTTGTGCATGAATATGTTCCTCCAAACTTTCATTACGGAACATATTTTGTCTTCCTTCAAATAAGCAGTGTTACCAAACCTAATCCGCAAGTACTCAATGACAGCATCCCTGAGCCAGGTGTTTCTCTGATCCTCAATCTCCTGCATTATTGGCTCTGGTACATATGGGAACTCATACCCATGAGACTGTCGGTATCTCGCCAATATGGCTCTATCTGCTCTGCTTAATTTAGTAAGTTTCCTGGCAGTACCCAGAATTTAGACTCCTCAGGGGCAATGCCTTATATAAGATGGAAGAGCCTTTGGGTGTTATACCTTCTGCATAATCTCTCTCCATCTATTGTCTATTTCATCGGCAACCTCCTGTGGAGAATATGTGCCTACGTCTCACCAGTGAACTACTGTGTCTTTCTTTATCAAAACAAACCTGGTGCGGTCCATACCTTCATCATACCCTGTGAATAACGGTGCCCACCATTTATCTCGGTGCTCATATGAGGATGACACACTCATACCTTCCTCGGACTCAGCTCTCGAGGACACATCAGAAGTCTCTGCCTCAGTAGAGTGCGAGCCTTTACGCCTCCCTCTAATGATGTTCTCGTAGGATTCATCACGGGTGCCTTAGAACTTACAGGACCCGCTTTAGCAGAAGACTGGGACCCTCGGGTCCTACCTCTAGGTAGAGGATTAAACACAGTGGGGTTAGGTACAGGTATAACACATGACAGTGGTATCTCCCCATCAGACCCCTCATTACTTGACATCCAGTCCCGCCAGTCCATTGAAAATGTGGGCGTCTCATCTCTCTTATCCCCACTAGGGCCTGGTGGCAAAACACATGACGGGGCAGGGGCAGTGGCCGGGGCAATGGCGCTAGGGGCAGTGACCATAGGATCGCCACAGTCCTTCACAGTGTCTCTTAACAGTCGGGTTATGCCACGACCAGTGGATACACTCCTGCTGTTGCTTGCTGGAGCGTGCCTGGCTCCTCGCTTAGCCACTTGGGCCTTAAACTTCTCGAGCTCCTCCTCTAGCCCGGCTCTCTTCAGCGAGGCGATTAAGGCTTCTGGGGCTTGGCTCCATGTCGACCCGGAAGTGACGTCATCGTTTGTTGTCGCGGAGTTTTCACCCACTTCTGAGTCCCACACCGGAAGTGCGTCGATCACCGGAAGGGGCGGCGATGGACCGTCAGGTTCACAGACGGCCAGGTAGGCCCCAAGCCTCTCTTTCACCACAGGTTCCTCCTTCACCTGGCAGGAATAAGGGGGTGGTGGAGTCCTCTTACCGCTCTGCTGTCTTGCGATGCTCTGCGGTTCCGCCGGAGCTCTATATGTCAAATGAGAAAGGGGAGACTATCACCTTAATATTGGACTAAATGTCCAGTTCAAGATGTAAGAACTGTGCCGCATATGCTATAGACAAAATGAAGCGATAGTCCAACACTATCACAACAATATTAGTGCCCACCTATGCAGGGTAAACAAGGACCAGCGAGATGCAGGGGAGTGTGCTGGCTCAATGTAATTTGAAGTGCGTCTCCTCCTCGTGTGCCTCGGCCGGTCTGGATGCAGAAGTGACACAGCTTTGACGTCACCCGATGTGCATTTCCCACAATACGTGCTTCTTCGGTGGTGATATTAGACCATCTAGCCAAAGATGTTTATATAGCGGGCCTCAACAAAACTGGATGTACAGCCAAAAATATCAACGTTAAAAATCAGCATGAGTTTAAATGTAATTTCTTACAAACCGATCATAAAAAGGCAAAATATGCAAACCCCTCATTTAGGCCACTTGGCATTTGTGTCCCCAATTAATAGATCCATTTGGCCTCACAACATAATAAAGCTTTGTCCACATCACCCTATCTGGCCCCAAGGCTCACCGGATCGATTCCGATAAATGATATACACTTGGGATCTCCTCTGTGCAATCTATGCACATGTCTAGCAATGGGTGTATACAAAATATAACTACATCAATTGTCTATCTTGTGCTGTGGTATATTTATTGACTTGCTGTTGTGGGAAAATTAAATGTAGGCAAAACTGGACATGAACTAAGGGTTAGAGTACTTGAGCACATTAGAGATATAAAAAAAAAACAATACATTCATTGCTAGATAAGTGCATAGATTGCACAGGGGAGATCCCAAGTGTATATCATTTAAGAAATCATATTGCCTAAACCGAAGTTAAAATTATATTTTCTCCCCAGCACACACACACTTATTGTATGTTGCTGGTGCTGATTGACGTATATTTCTATGAATGAATGCTTATTTGTATAGCAACCATTATTTCACTCTGTTAATGCAAAATTCCGGAACTCAAATGAGAATTAATATTACAGTCCATTTATGAATAAATCATTCTTAATGAATACAGCGGACATTCTACAAATTATTGCCATGATCCAGTGTTTTTTAATGCTCCATTTTAATACAGTGAAATCGACCATTAGTGAATCTAGCCATAAATAAGTACTGTAAGTCATTTATTTATATTTATTTATATTATGTTACCTTCCCAGAGCTGAATAGAAAAGCATCAAAAAATAAACAGAAGATATATTATCTAACATTATATTATGTACCCGTAGTTCTCACATTACTTTATGGCTCTAGCTGTAATTTAGCTTAGTTACACATTGTTGGCGTACTGTCAAATGGGCTGAATGTGATGAATGGAAAGTATGAACATGTAAAGCAGGGTTTTTTGTTTTGTTCAGGGAAAATGTGAACAGCGTGGACTTAGCTAGTCATGACATTATGTGAAAAGGATTAAGATGCAAAATCTACCACGGTATGACTCAAGATTCCATCAAAAACGTATATTGAATTTATTACACAATCATGTAGCCTTATGAAAATCATTATCTTATAATTACTTACATATGTGTTACCACTGCACTTCTTGAGGAGACATTTCATTTGAACACATAAGCCACTTTTATGTTCTATGGCTAAATTAGGATATTTAGAGAAGTCCCATAGACATAGGGGCCTATGCACTAAGTGCCAATAAGCCACTTATCGAGGCTTTTTCACCAAAAAAGCCTACTGCTATTCAGTAAGCCCCAATAAGTCACGATAAAAGCCCTTTACGTCAATTTTTTTTCCGATTAAAAAAACCGCCAAACGAGCGGCGAGAAGCCACCTATTGACAGGTTTTCAAACTCGTGCAATTCTAGTAGCCCCGACTAGCTTATCGAGGCTAATCATGACTCTAGATAAGAGTTTTCCTCTCAAAATCCTCCCGCCAGGAAAAGTTGTAAGGAAGGTATTGAGAAGCTGCCGATAAGTGGGGAGAGGGGACTTAGAAAAAAAAAAGAATTTTCCTGCATTGGATTGATGCCGGGAGTCTCAGGAGCAGAAACCCATTAATTTCAGCACCGGAGGCCCCTGGCATGAATCCCATGCAATAAAAATGCATTTAAAGGCCACTTCATTACCTTAGCGGCTAACCGCTAAGGCAATGAATGGGGTTAAGGAACACCAGCAGCTTTATTGGGGGCGGAGGGGGTGAGTGAAGCGGGTACTTAGCCCTTCACTCACCCCCTCTACCCTCAATAAACATTACAATATGTACTAACCATCAATACACAACCCACACACACCCTGTGCCCCCACATAAAAGCATTTTTTTTATTTTTTATTTACAGGACTGATACCAGAGGCAGGAGGGGGTCCCCACAAGTGTCTGTGGGCCTCCAGATTCCCTGGGTGGTCCCGTGGGTGTCTGGGGGCCCTCAGGTCATCCCCATGGGTGTCTGGGGGCCCTCGGGTGGTCCCCACCGATGTCTGGGGGTCTGCGCTGGCCTGCGTTCCAATTCTGTGCCTAAAAAATATATATATATACTGTATGCATACATTCAAATAAATACACCCCCCTCCAATACATACAGTACAGCAAACCTTTTAACTTACCCCTGCCATCATGAAGGAAGTCCTCATCAGCATACTCTACCCATTGATTGGCACAGTGTTATATCATACCCACATAATATGGGCATGATAAGCCACTATATTACTCAATGGTCAACCTAATAAAAATAATGCCAAAAATACATAATAATCACATAAATACAGATGCACCTAAACAGCACAAAAATAAAAGATCTAAATAGCCTAATAGAACACATCACAAATAATTATCTATTTCCAAAATAGCTCAATTATAACAATTATGTCATTCCAAAACAATACAATTAAATAAACAACTATCCAAGTAAACTATTAAACAAATATTTACAACACTAGCCAACAAAACAATTAATTAATTAAAACCAGTAGCCAACAAAACAAATAAATAATTAAAAACACTAACCAATCCTGAAATATACTAAAAACAAGCCATACAAATTCAAATCAATTTAATCCAAACAATAAACAGAAATCAAAAAAATATCAATCAATAGAAACAAACATTTGCCAAAAAATGCATTGTCTGTCACTGTATTTATCTTTACCCTAAACGGGCACAGATTATTACATTATCAGTCAATGGGCAATGAAAAACATTAAAATAAACAAATACAATAAAAAAACCTGTAAAAATAAAACTATGGTTAGGAAGACCGGTGAGGAAGACCGCAGTAACATCTGGGAGCAGCAGCAGACGTCCTGGTGGCAGTGGCAGCAACAGAAGTCTTTGTTCAGCCGGCGGGAGCAGCAGGAATACAGCACACAGCTGATGCCTGTGGGAGTCGGGGAGCCATGTGACCAGAGCAAGGGCGTTCTTATTGAGTTGTCGGCTCCTCCCCAGCTGTTCAATAGGAATAGTCCTGCTCCGGTCACATGGTTCCACGGCTCCCACAGGCATCAGCTGTTTGCTCTGTTCCTGCTGCTCCTGCTGACTGAACAAGGACATTGGCTGCTGTCACCACCCCCAGGACATCTGCTACTGCTCCCAGATGTCACCGCGGCCCTCCTCACCCTGCAGGTAAGTGCCTTCCGGGTAAGCGGGTACCTGTCCAGGTAAAATGATTCATTTTGCCCGGTATTTGAAAAATATAGGGCCCAGTGCAACATTACTGCAGTGTGTTTTGATGTGTTTGTGTCTGCAGTTTTGTGGGTTTACAGGGGGTTGCAGTGTGTGTTTGTGGGTTTTGAGGGGAGAGGGTCTGCTGTGTGTGTTGTGTGTGTGTGTTTTGTGAGTGTAGAGGGTGGAGGAGGTCTGCAGTGTGTTTTTTGGGTGTTGAGGAGGGGGTCTGCAGAGTGTGTTTGTGAATACAGTATAGAGGGGGGATTACAGAGTGTTTTTGTGTGTATAAAGTGGGGGGGGGGGGGCTGCAGTGTGTGTGTGTGTGTGTGTGTGTGTGTGTGTGTGTGTGTGTGTGTGTGTGTGTGTGTACAGAGGCTGTCTGTGTGTATGTACAATTTCCTTTTAATAAACTTGCAGTAAAAGCAAAAGAATGTAGACAATCATGCTGATAAAAATCACTATGATTACAAAAATGTCTATCTTTTTTAATGAAAAACGCAAAAAAAAAAAAAAGCCTACATTTAGCCTGTAATAGTAATAATCCCCTCAGAACACGGCATTAGTGACCAAAAATGCCCTGTTGTGAGGGTAATTTTACTTAAATACTACTGTTATTGTCTTACAGTATCACCACATTGCACTCCGCTGTAGAATATGTTGTGTATTAATTAATGAATGATAATAATAAAATCTATTTAAACTGTTTATATAGCCATATAATTCAGTGAGTCAACCTAATCAGTTCAGGTCACACAGAAATGAAGATATGGGGTATTTGGCTACATACTGTAGTTTGCCTGTTAACCAATTGACTATAAAAGAAGACTCTACCAAACTGTCATTTTCCCAAAAACTGCATTAGCCCATATGCATCTACTGTAATACTTTTACATTGAAAAATAATGTCCTCACATTTGCCTTGACTCTACTACCCTCCAGCTCCAGCTTTAAAACATGACCCTGTCCTTGTGTTTTATTTCTCCAATGATGTCTTTATTATTCAGAAATAACCCACCCTAAGCAGTGTACCTCATATCCAGATTCTTATTATTTGGGATGCAATACATACATTCAGCAACTTTATTCAATGCATTACCTCCAAATGAAGATACACAGCACCTGATACATAAGTAAATCTTTGTGGGGGATGAAACACTTATGCTAATGTGCACCTGCCCGCATTTTAATTAATTGCAATTTATAACTGCTAATTATTCCTTTGCTAACAATTTACTTAAGCATCTAAATGTAAATGTGTATCTATCAATTTAGATTAAATATCTGGGTATTTGTTCTGTTCTGCTCAAAGTATCAACTTTTCAGCAACTTTACCTTCATATCCTATTCTTAACCAGCCTCTGTTTTTAAAACCAAAGTTACCTAAATATTTTTGTGTTGGATGGACCAATACATATGTAGCCCCCTTTCCCCTGACTGAAGGGACTACCTATACTGCTGTTACCTGTCTGGCTGCCAGAAGGCCTGAGCCTCCGCCTCTGGGATCATGGTGTGTCTCTTGTCTGCCCTGGTACAGTGCCTCCACCTGTGAGGGATCCCAACGCAGTGGGATGATCCACACACAGGAACCAATACTAGTAATAATCACACCACAAACATGTAATAACAGTTTTTCTGAACACATATATACTTCTACCACACAGTATATAACACTCCAAACCCCCCTTACACCAAGTGAGTATCCCCACAGTACAAAGGGTGCTTGGCACAAATACCCTGATGTCCTTCTACCCAATGTCAAGGCCCACCCAAAAGTGTGTATGGTAGCGCTACCCGTGAACCATTGGTGCACTTTAGTTGAGGTGCCTGCCGGGTACTCCAGCACCCGATGCTGCTGACTAGCAACAGGGATCCTGGTGATCCAGTGACGTTGTCGTCCGCGAAGGCGTCCGCCTCTGATAGGGGTGAACTCCGGTAGGAGGGTCTCACCTTTGAGAGGTTATGAGACCACAGACCGCAAGTCACCACACGGCGTCTTCACTAGCGCTGTCCGCTAACTATATGCAACTACTGGGCAAATGTCCCCAGCTTATGGTTCCCTGTAGCAGCCACAATCTGATATGTGAGTGTGGGCTATCTCGGACCGAAAGGGTAATCTGGCCTAGTCTGGGTGCCACTGACATAGGGTAACCATTTGTCCCGTTTTTCCCGGGACAGTCCCGAATTTTCATGTGCTGTACCGGTTGCCTGACTGTCCCGGGAATGTTCCGTTTTTTTGTGTCGGCGGCGGTGCGCGGGGATGGGGGAGGGGGGCGGTGCGCGGTGGCAGGGAGGAAGAGGATGCTGAGCAGCCCAGCAAGTATTTTTTTTTTACTGCCAGGGGCTGGGCTTCTGCAGAAACGTGCCGGGCCACAGGGGATTGGATGGAGAATGCCGGGGGCAGGGCTTTAGAAGGCCGGGCCGCAGGGGATTGGATGGAGTATCCGGGGGGCGGGGCTTTAGAAGGCTGTGGCGCAGGGGATTGGATGGAGTATCCGGGGGGTGGGGCTTTGCCTCTCCCCGGCACTCTGGCCCTCCCTATGGCTCCTCGGCAACCCGGCTTTCTCCTTCAATCCCCCGGCACCCCCCCTCTCTCCCCCGGAACCCCAGCTCCCCCGGCATCCCGGCTCCCCCCTCGCTCCCCTGGCAACCCGGCACTCTCCCTCCCCCCTCAGAGCCGCTCACAGCCTGCTGCCTCGCTGAACCCGCAGCCACCGCAGGTAGGCATAGGGGGGGGGCTGGGGGGAGAGGGAGATGCTGCAGGGGGGAGAGGCTGCTACTGCTGTAAATGCTGCTTGCGTGAGAGGGTGTGTGAGTGTGACAGTGTGTGTGTGTGTGTGTGTGTGTGTGACAGTGTGTGACTGTGTGTGTGTGTGTGTGTGACTGTGTGTGTGTGTGTGTGTGTGAGAGAGAGAGTGTGACAATGTGTGTGTGTGAGAGTGTGACTGTGTGTGTGTGTGTGTGTGTGTGTGTGTGTGTGTGTGTGTGTGTGTGTGTGTGTGTGTGTGTGTGAGAGAGAGAGTGTGACAGTGTGTGTGTGAGTGTGACAGTGTGTGTGAGTGTGACAGTGTGTGTGAGTGTGACAGTGTGTGTGAGTGTGACAGTGTGTGTGATTGTGACAGTGTGTGTGTGTGTGACAGTGTGACAGTGTGTGTGAGTGTAACAGTGTGTGTGAGAGAGTGTGACAGTGTGTGTGTGACAATGTGACAGTGTGTGTGACAGTGTGTGTGAGAGTGTGACAGTGTGTGAGCATGTGACAGTGTGTATGTGTGTGAGTGTGACAGTGTGTGTGAGTGTGACAGTGTGTGTGATTGTGACAGTGTGTGTGTGTGTGTGTGTGTGACAGTGTGATAGTGTGTGTGAGTGTGACAGTGTGATAGTGTGTGTGAGTGTGACAGTGTGTGCGAGAGAGTGTGACAGTGTGTGTGTGACAGTGTGACAGTGTGTGTGACAGTGTGTGTGAGAGTGTGACAGTGTGTGTGAGCGTGTGACATTGTGTGTGAGCATGTGACAGTGTGTATGTGTGTGTGTGTGTGAGTGTGACAGTGTGTGAGTGTGACAGTGTGTGTGTTGAGTGTAACACTGTGTGAGTGTGACAGTGTGTGTGTGTGAGAGTGTGAGAGTGTGACTGTGTGAGAGTGTGACTGTGTGTGTGTGTGAGAGAGAGTGTGACAGTGTGTGAGAGAGAGTGTGACAGTGTGTGAGAGTGTGAGAGTGTGAGAGTGTGTGTGTGTGACTGTGTGTGTGTGTGTGTGTGTGTGTGTGTGTGTGTGTGTGTGTGTGTGTGTGTGTGTGTGAGAGAGTGTTACTGTGTGAGTGTGACAGTGTAACTGTGAGAGTGTGACAGTGTGTGTGAGTGTGACAGTGTGTGTGAGTGAAACAAAGGGGTTAACCGGCGCCAAAGAGGGTAAATACCAGTCCTGTTGTGACAGTCCAAATACAGTCCTTGGGATGATGAATGGTGATGATTCTCACCTCAGCAGTGCATATGTGAAAAAAGTGTAAGAGAAATAATAGTGCAGTAAATCAACACAGGGGGGGGGGGTGATCACAGATATTGACAAAAAACAACAAACAAGACATACAAACATATAACACTAGCACGGCCTAAATATTAATAAAAAGCATATTTATTGATGTGGAAATGTGCATAAACCGCATCCGGAGGGGTAAAATTGCAACCCTACTCACAAAATGCTGGAAAGGTACAGGCAGATCTGCTGTATGCAGCTGGGCTCTCAAGATGGCGACCGGAGCACTTGTGCTGGCGTCCACACGTGACTAGGAAGCCAGGCAGATGACTCAGTTGACGAGGCCTCTGGGCGGACGTGACGTCACCCCCGTTGTGTATTCTCCACCGGCTCACAGGACTCCAGTCCTCCAGTCCTCATCAGCAGCCGCAATATCACCGTACCTCGGTTCAAAACACTAGTTGGAGACTGCAGAGTTTCTCCTTTGGAACTGCAGACTTCACCACACTGGAACACTCTAAAAACTTGAAACTTCCCGACGCGTTTCGCGCATGCGTACGACATCTGCGCGACATCACGTAATGCCCATTGCCATAACAACGAGCTGCTCCGTGACGTCATGCGGCATCAAGTTGACATGACAATGGGATACATTATGGTGACGAGGCATCATGTGATGCCACATTGTCATGGCAACATGTCACCGCCTGACGTTAGTGTCTTGTTGTCATGGCAATAAGGAGGGGGGGCGTGACGTGATGTACATTGTTTTATAAATTATGTTTTAAAGTGTCCCGGATTTATATTTTGAAAATCTGGTCACCCTACACTGACACCCAGACCTTTCCTTCCCCTTCGCTATCCTGGCTCCAATTCACTAACTGAACTAAATGTCCTAACAGTCAGCGCGATTTCCTTCGCATAAAACTGCCCCTCTCCCCTCACCACGAATGCAGCAGCCCTATTGGCTAAGCCTCACCGCATGAACTCAGCTCCTGGGGTATTCATGGAAGTGTAGTTCCCCTGCGGAGCCTTGTAAAAGATGGGTGCTTATACTACTAAACCAATGCGCATACGCCAGTTCCCGTAATGGCCGCCACCCTCTCCTGCCCTTCTGCGCGAGCCATCTGTGTGCATGCGCTGAAACTAAAGATGGCGGTGCCCTCACCAGCATCTGCCCCGGAGCTCCAGGCGACCCGGCCGCCCCTCTACTGCCTCCTGCATGCCGCCGTAACTCCCGACACGCCACCAGCAGCCACATTAGCCTCCCTCTTCCCCGCACCTGCATTGGAGGTAAGTGGGGGGAGGGGGCGGGGGGACACGGCTACACATTTTACATGATTTGGTTTGTAGAGTCTTCCTTCAGTAAATGGTTACACAGTAGTTGGGACAATATACAGATGCAGCGGCCGTTATTCGATCATTCCTCGGCAACGTTTTCGGAAAGTCTGCTGTATTCGCGAGCAAGGTCAATTTATAATGGATGACTGTTGTGGCCACTCTTTTTATTTCGTTTTTAAACAACTGCAAATTGACTACACACAACTCTCTGGTTGCCCTGTGCAATGGGATTCACTTTTGCCATCTGGTGGTCGCATTAAAATTTCACCTTTAACCGGCATCTAGATCTCTCTCCTCAACCACGTGCTCTCCTCTCTGTCCTGCGCTCTGGGCTCTCTGCTCTCCTCTTTCTCCCCTCCTCTCTCTCGGCTCTCACACGTAGTCATTCATTTAATTTTTTTAAACATTCAATGCTTTATTGACAATGGACAAAACATTTTACACATGCAGGGATTGAACTCAGGACCTTCCATATACTGGTACCAATACATTACCTCTACACCATAGGCCTGTTTAAAAAAAAAAAAAAATGATGCCGCACACTACAGCCGACAGCTGCGGGGGAGAGAGAGGAGGGGAGAGAGATCTAGATGCACGTTGACAAAGCGCTATGAAGTGAGGAGAGACCTGATAGCTGAGAAGAGAGATCTAGGTGCCGGTAAGTCCTCGCGCAGCAAAATGGAGGCTTTCAAATCGGGAGCCACGCTCAGACCGCGTTATAAGCAGATTCGCGTTGTAGCAGATCGTGCTATAACGGGGCTGAGCTGTACAATTGACAATTTGACATACACGCATATGCGTTTCAATAAGGTTCCAATTTGACATACACGCATGCGCAGAAATGTGATGTCACGCATATGCATTTCAACAAGATTCCAATTTGACATACACGCATGTGCAGAAATGTGATGACACGCATATGCGTTTCAACAAAGTTCCAATTTAACTTAAACGCAGGTGCGGATTATATATTTTACATTCGGAAGGAGAGCAAAGTTGTATTTTTGTATTATTTGTTTTAACTTTATTATCCTGTACAAATAAAACATTTAATTCATTAAAAATACTTTTTGTTGAATCCAACACCAGGGCCAAAAAGACTACGCTTTTTACTCGGCGCCGCACCAGTCATACCCTCGTATAGACTATTTTTTTGCTACCAAAACTATTCTAGAAGCCTCCACAAATTCGGATGTAGGCCCAATCACCTGGTCAGATCATGCCCCTATCACATTAACTCTCTCAACCCCATTTCAAAAGCTGTCATCCTACACTTGGAAGCTGAATGACTCCCTACTAAACCACCCGGAAGTGGAAAAGGAAATTAAGGCGGCTCTTAGGCAGTATTTCGCTCTCAACATGGGAACAGTCGAATCGCCGGCGGTCCTGTGGGAAGCCATAAGGCAGCAATAAGAGGAACATTTATTTCAATTGCATCCCACAGAAAGAAGGTCAAGGTAAAATTAATAACAGATCTGACAAATAAAATTATAAAGCTGGAACAACAGCACAAATCCAACCCCTCGAAAAAGATTTACAAAACCTTGACCGCAGCCAGAAATGAGCTAAAACAGTCCCAAATGGAAAAAGTTGAAAAATCCCTTACATGGACTAGCCAGAAATATTATGACAAAGGCAACAAGGCTGACAGACTTTTCGCTAGCAAATTTAGAGGTATACAGAAACGTTCACAGATTACGGCGATCAAGAACAAATTGGGCGAAATAATTTATAATGAGAAGAAAATAGCGGAGAATTCACCGCATTTTATACCAAACTTTATAATCTTAAGGCTCAGGGAGGTAACGCGAGGATATCATCCTCTGAACCCATTAATAATTACCTATCCGATTGCCTCCTACCAACAGCGGAATTGAACATAGTTATAGACGGAGAGGACTGGGAAGACATATGGGACGCAGCCTCAGGAACTTCCATATGTACCACGGTGGAGGAAAATATTTATAAAATAATGTATCACTGGTATCTTACCGCAGTGAGACTAAAACAAATCTACCCTCTGGCCTCTGATCTATGCTGGAGAGGCTGTGGACATAGAGGGGACATGGCCCATATCTGGTTGCTATGTCCAGAGATTCAAAAATATTGGCTTATAATATGTAGCGGTCATGTAAAATGGCTACAGTCATCTCTACTGCTGACAGTAAGGCCTGGTAAATTGTGGGCATGCCAGCAGTAATTATGGAGGTTTGCCCTCACACCCTGGTGGGGTGCCCTGTGTATGGATGGGAGTAGTCACATGCTCTGACTCCATGGTTAGTGATGTCAGAGGTGTGTCAGCTTCCAGAGTGTACATAAGGCACAGCACTGTGTCTAAAAGTTAGTTCTGGCAGGAGTTCTGGTTCTAGTACAAGTTCAGCTAAGAAGAGGAGGAGTTCAAGTTCTAGTCCTAGCCTGAGTTACTGAGAGTTCTGGTTATGTTATAGTAACTGAAAAGGAGACTGTGTCCAGGGACCTGGCACAGGGCAGAGATCCCTGCGGGGATAGGGAATCCCTATCTAAGGAGAAATACACCTTTTAAAGGGAGGCACTGACTGAACATGAGTGGCTAAAAATCTACTGCGAGGGGCAGCTAGCCCACTCAGGCAATAAAGATGTTCTCAATCACAAACCCTCTCGTGTACATGTGTGGAGTGAATGTACAGAGAGGAGCACCACGGAGGAGTTCCTCAACAGGACCATCCCCATGCGGACGCAGGGACCCTGATGAGGTGGAGGCGCTGCACTGGAACTAGGTGAGACTCAGCACACTACCTCAGCTGCCTGTCTGGACGGGTCCTCCCCACACACCATCATGCGGGAGACTCAGGAGTCCTGTAGCTAACAGGTGCACCACCAGACACTACCACACTGTAATGGGGGCCGGTTAGACCACAGGGGCCAATGTGAGATTGGGTGGGTCAGGCCGGTTCAGAAATACCGTTACAAATACAAGATTTAATAAAAGAGGTTACAGGCCTCACAATTCCTATGGATCCACTGACCTTCCTTCTGGGCAGACCGATAGAGGAAATCGATCGCCCAGTATGGAAATTAATCTCTTTTATTCTTACTGCAGCAAGATGCTCGGTCGCATACTCGTGGAAGAAGACAGCGCCCCCCACAAAACAACAGGTGAAAAATAGACTTAATGAAGTAATGAGGATGGAGAAACTCACGGCCTTCCTAAAGTGTTCAACTGAAGGGTTCTATAAAATATGGGAACCCTGGATAATCAAATAGCTCGAACCAGAATAAAACTCTTTGAGGTACAGAAAAGCAGTTGAGCCGTAAGAGTTGGATGAGGGAGCCCGGCCAGACGAGGGGAGGGAGGAACGATCCTCTCAACCCCCCCCCCCCCTCCCTATCTTTCCCCCTCTCTTTCACCATACTATTTTCTCTCTTTTTCCACACTCCATGGTCCATGACGTGGCCCTGAGTGTGCCCCTACCCCCCCCCCCAATCGAACAAGGAAAACGTACCTGTATTAGGCCAGAAATGTAAAGTAAATCAATGTATGTGAAAATAAATATGCCTAATAAAAACGTTTGGAAAAAAAAAAATACTTTTTGTTATGTGTGTTCATATTTTAAATCTTCTAGAGTTAAAGAATTTTAAATGGCTAAAAGCTAAGAAGCCTCAGAAAGAACTTCTTTGCCATGTACTGTACTGTATACAGTATAAACTCATATTTTTAATCTTCAAATTACAATTACACACACTTGCAGTACTGTACGGGAATAAAAGACAGGTTGATTTGCAATTAGATTTTTTAAGACAACAACTTGAGTTTCTCGACAGTATTGCAGACAACGCTATAATGCAATTTTCTGCACTCGATCAAAACACTAGTCAACTCGCGTCTTAATGCGGAAAAATTTCAAGAAATCTCGAACCAACACAGGGTATGCAAAGGAATACAACCCATGATATGATCGGATAACGGCTGCGGTATCTGTAACAGAGCTGTTCAATTTTTATACAAGATGATGAATTTGTTTGGAAAAGATTTCGGAGTCCAATATGAGTGACAATAATAGAGAAAATATTTTTAAAGTTGGACAAGTTAAGGCTTGAATTATAGACTTTTTATTTCTAGTATTTGGAAAACAGCTTAAAGACAGCTTATGCAACCTTGGCTAAACTCATGTAACATTAGTTGGAATAGTATATTCAGCACATCTTGTGCAACAAGAGTGTTGCTCATACTGTAATTGCAGGAAGTGATAGTGGTGAAATGGAGCTAAGCCGTTCTGATTTCTAACCTTACGGTAAGCAAGAAACCCTTTGCTTACATACTATTTAGGTTACAGTAACTCTTAACACACAACTTTTTTATTTTGCTTAGCCATCTGTTTTATTACAGTACTTGAGAAAGGTGAAAGGGTTTCAGTAATTGGTATTATGGCCGAGTGTATTCAATATATTGTTTTCAAGCTCCAGCCTCGCAAAGGAACCTGAGGAAGTAGGACTTTTGTTTTCTTCAGATTTCTGATCATAGGATCTGCTTTATTAATAAGATGACATAGACCTAGAAAGGCCCAGACACACAGAGGTTTTTAACAAACATATTTTTTTAATATAGGCAAATATATACTTGTGAAAGATGTTTATACTGCATTACAACATATACTTCTTGGTAAATAATCCAACAGTAATATCCTTTTTTATGAACTTGATTCACTTAGAATCATTTTGCAGTTTTTTGCCTATGTTCTCTGGTTTAAAACAATGGTATTGCTGTAGCTTTGTGTAACACCATAATATCTCTCTCTCTCTCTCTCTCTCTCTCTCTCTCTCTCTCTCTCTCTCTCTCTCTCTCTCTCTCTCTCTCTCTCTCTCTCTCTCTCTCTCTCTCTCTCTCTCTCTCTCTCTCTCTCTCTCTCTCATCAATTGATTGCTCTTATTGGTGGACTTCTTTTTGTTGGGACACTTTAAGGGATGCATTGGCAGGGTTAGCATTGCAAACTTAAAATAATCATCTTTAAGTTAAAATATATAGTTAGACTATAGTATATATATATATATATTTAGTATATATATTTATTGTTCTTCATGCAACTTACTGTACGTAACCTCAGCTGATGTGTTATGGAACTAATTGCATTGTCTCTTCACAGATATGTTTTAACCCAGCAGTGCACAAACTGGGGGGCGCGATGTGAGATCCCGTGTGGAATGGAACTGGGACAACTTACTTGTGCAATATTGCTAGATTTTGCAAAGGCTTTTGATACTGTTATCTTGCTAAACAAACTTCAATGCTCTGGAATAGGGAAGCATGCTTTAAAATGGTTTAATTCCTACCTATCAGGTACTGCACCGACACACTTTATTCGAGCAAATACCCAGTATGTACCTGGCAGATACCTGGAATGCGCCACTCCTAACCTCTGACAAGCCCCGTTGCATTTGCCTTCCCAGCCTGGGTTCATGCCTGGCTGATGGGCGGCTGATCTGTTAAATGATAATGATTAGGATTTAATAGGCTGCAATGCTTCGCGTGTCTACCAGATGGCATAAATTCATGAATTGTAATGCAGTGTATATATATATACTGTGCAGTATTGCAGCCAGCGGGAATAAAATGCTTCAATCCCTGCTTGGAAAATAACTCAATGTACTCGGGCAGAAAACAGTCACAAACCTCAATACACCCGGGTATACCCGAATTCGTGGGACTAGCCAAGCTCGAATAAAGTGTGTCGCCAGTGTAGATCCCAACATGTTTCTATCTCAGGCTCTAACTCCAACCCCTTGGATATCACCTACGGGGTCCCACAAAGCTCTGTGCTGGGGCCCCTACTTTTCTCAGTGTTCATCAATGATCTTCCTACAGCTTGTAAGGGAGCTTCAATACACATTTATGTGGATGACACAATACACAATCTTACTGTATATGCACACAGCCCTCGCCTCTCTGACTTTGGACACATACTTCAATCTGAATTTTTGAGACTTGAACATTGGATTTCCCAAAACAAACAGTTTTTAAACACTGACAAGACTGTAACAATGGTATTCAGGACAAAGGCTACTTTTTTAAAGCTTATAATGAATGATCTCCAGATCAGAACCAACGCTAATACCACCCTAGCTCCTGTTACTAGTTTAACATTTGGGTTGCACATTGATACCCTGACATCCAAAACCTATGCCAAACTAGGTGTACTTTATAGGAACAAAACCCCCCCTAGGTCTGCTGGTCAGAAAGCGTATTGCACAGCAGATGCTAATGCCAATTATCGACTATGGGGCAATAGTACTGTATATGGCACGGCACCCCGAATCCACCTTAGCAAACTTGATACCCTCTACAATTCAATATGCAGTATTGTCCTCCAATGCAACTACAACACACATCACTGCAAAATGATCAAAGAACCAGATTGGCCATCACTTGAGTCTAGGCGCAAAGTTCATCTTTCCTGTCTTGCCTTCAAATACTTTCTGGGCAAGCTACCTGTCTATCTGAACAAGCTCCTCATCCCTACCACATGCAGCACTTATCATCTGAGATCTGTCTACAAGGGGCCTATTCTATAATCCTTGATAAGCCACTTATTGAGCACTTATCGGTCAAAATGCCTACTGATATTCAGTAAGCCTTGATAAGTGGGCGATAAAGGCATAAATCGACTAAATTTCAGCCATCAAAAAAAAGATCGCGGGTGAGCGGCGATAAGCCACATATCGGCAGGTTCTGAAACTCATGCAATTCTAGCAGCCTCGATTAGCTTATCGAGGCTAATCGCGTCTCTAGAATGGCGGGTATCTCCCAAAATCCTCACGTCAGGAAAAGGTGGTGTGAGGCTGGTAAGAAAAAAATGCATTTTTACGGCATCAGATTAATTCTGGGAGTCTTCAGAGCTGATAACCATTATCAGCCCCTGAAGCCCCCGGCATGAATCCCATGCAATAAAAATGCATTTACAATCAACTTCATTACCTTAGCAGCTAATCGCGAATGTAATGAAGGGGTTAACTACAACTGCTATGTTTATTATGGGTAGTGGGGGTGGGTGAAGGTGGTATTTGGTCCTTGGTGGGTGTTTAGGCTTTGTGGGGGAGGGGTGTGTTGCGGGTGGAGTTAACCCCTTCATTATCTTAGCGGTTAATAGGAATAAACACCTACTTAGAGTCAAATGCCACCTTCACCCATCCTCACTACACACAATAAATATTTTGAAACACCACAACCCTACTACCCACCTCCTCTACCCCCAACACCCAACAACCCCCCTCTCAAACACATACATTACAGTAATGGGCAAAATTATTATTACCCTTCCTGTTCCCTTTAACCATATTCACAATTACTTTTCTTCAATACTCCATTTCAAATTTCAGGTGCTGCTAAAAAAATTATACTTTCTCAACATAATTGTAATCATTTTGCTATTTTGGTGATAGATAATTATTTGTGATGTGTACTATTAGGCTATTTAGTTCTTTTATTGTTGGGGTGTTTAGGTGTGCGTTGGTATTAACCCCTTGCGTACTGGAACCCTGCCGCTGTGCTTGAAGGAAGTCCTGCGTGAAGCGCAGTTACATCTTGAATTATAAGAAGAACAAGAAGCACACCGGTGATAGCTCGGTGGGCACAGTTATAGGGTGATTTTTACTATCCTTAACCTGTGCACCCAATCCCCTTCGTGGGAACAGTTAACCCACCAATAGCCACGTTTGCCCGCAGTTTGCAAAACCGGGCAAAAAGGCTTCCCAGTTTGCAACGTGCATGTGTCGGCCTGACACCCGGGCAACTTAGCATACCTGGGCGCCCCCTAGTCTGAGTTTGGCTCGAAGGTGTCAATGGCCCGGTATCTGCCACTCTTCAACATCCCGGCCAGTTTCACACCTTGGATCTCTGGGCATTTTCATCCCTTCATTTCCCATAGACTTGGAGGCTCACACTCAGCGGGACCCCTTTGAAATGCAGGATGGAAAATACTCCCAGCTCATTCACCCTTAGTACATTTACATGTTAATGGATTTTTCCCGTGCTTACAGAAACAGTTCCTGCCTATACATTTTAAATGCACAGTTTTTATACACTTTAATTGTATTGTATTGTATCTTTATTTATATAGCACCATTAATGTACATAGCGCTTCACAGTAGTAATACACGTGGTAATCAAATAAATAACAGATAATATAAATAACAGATCATGGGAATAATTGCTTCAGACATAAAAGTAACATTAAGGAAGAGGAGTCCCTGCTCCGAGGAGCTTACAGTCTAATTGGTGGGTAGGGAGAACGTACAGAGACAGTAGGAGGGAGTTCTGGTAAGTGTGTCTGCAGGGGGCTAAGCTTTATATCATGTGTCCAGTATTATCCACAGTGCTATTCATATGCTTGTTTAAGCAAGTGTGTCTTAAGGTGGGTCTTAAAGGTGGATATAGTGGGTGCTAGTCGGGTATTGAGGGGAAGGGCATTCCAGAGGTGCGGGGCAGTCAGTGAAAAAGGTTTAAGGCGGGAGAGGGCTTTAGATACAAAGGGGGTAGAAAGAAGACATCCTTGAGAAGAATGCAAGAGTCGGGATGGTGCATAGCGAGAAATTAGGGCTGAGATGTAAGGCGGGGCAGAAGAGTGTAAAGCTTTAAAAGTGAGGAGGAGAATCGAGTGTGAGATGCGGGATTTGATCAGAAGCCAGGAGAGGGATTTCAGGAGGTGAGACGCGGATACAGATTTAGGAAAGAGCAGAGCGATTCTGGCAGCAGGTAGGAGGTAGTAGGGCCAGATTTGGGAGGAAGTATGAGTAGTTCTGTTTTTGCCATGTTGAGTTTAAGGCGACGGAGGGCCATCCAGGATGATATAGTAGAAAAAACTTTGGTTTGTACAGCAGGTGTAAGGTCGGGGTTGAAAAGTAAATTTGTGTGTCGTCAGCGTAGAGGTGATATTTAAACCCAAGAGATGTTATTAGGTCACCTAGAGAGAGTGTGTACAGAGAAAAGAGAAGCGGTCCCAGGACAGAGCCCTGGAGTACCCTCACAGAGAGATCAATAGAGGAGAAAGTGGTGTTAGCAGAAGAGACACTGAAAGTACGATGGGAGAGGTAAGAGGAGATCCAGGATAGAGCTTTGTTCCGAATACCAGAGTATGGAGAATGTGAAGGAGAAGAGGGTGGTCCACGGTGTCAAATGCTGCAGAGAGGTCGAGTAATATGAGCAGAGTGTAATGATCTCTGTCTTTGGCAGCATGGAGGTTATCAGTTATTTTAGTGAGGGCTGTTTCCGTGGAGTGAGCAGTGCGGAAGCCAGATTGTCGAAGGTCTAGGAGAGAATAGGTGTTGAGAAAATGAAGCAAGCGAGAGAATACAAGACATTCAAGGAGCTTAGAGGAAAAAGGCAGGAGGGAGACAGGTCGATAGTTAGACGGACAGGTAGGGTCAAGCTTGCTGTTTTTGAGTAATGGTATAACTGTTGCATGTTTGAAGGAGGAGGGAAAGGTACTAGAGTAGAGGGAGGAGTTAAAAATGTGTGTGAGCATAGGGATTATAGTAGGACCAAGAGGTTTTAGGAGATGGAAGGGAATGGGGTCAAGAGGGCAAGTGGTAGAGGAAGAAGAGGAGATCAACAGTGACACATCTTCCTCTGCGACCATGGAAAAAGAGTCAAGGAAGGCAGGAGGAGAGTAAGGAAGAGGTGTAGGATGGGAGGAAGAAACAGACGGGATATTCTGACGTATGGATTCCACCTTTTCCTTAAAATAGTCAGCAAAGTCCTGAGCGGAGATGGAGGAAGAAGAGGCAGCTGAGGGTGGTTTGAGGAATGAGTGGAGGAATGCAGCATGCGAGTGTGGGAATTTAGCCAGGGTCTAGGGTTAGAAGGGCGAGGACGGCAGAGAGAAAGCAGGGCATGTAGCTCAAGAGAGGAGGAAAAGGCAGAGTTGTAGTTCCTGACCAGGTTGTCAGGGTCTGTAGCAGAGATAAGAGAGAAGAGGGAGGAGCGTTAAGTGGACTCAAAGTCAGGGAAGTGAATAGAGCGCAGGTTTCTGCTGAACCGGGGGGTAGATGGAGTTGGAGAAGGGGAGAAGCGAGATAGAGAGAATGAGATGAGGTGATGGTCAGAGAGAGGAAAAGGGGAAATGGAGAAATCGAAGAGAGAGAAGTTTTTAGTGAAAACCAGGTCTAAGTAGTGGCCATCCTTGTGGGTGCTGGCTGCAGTCCACTGTTGAAGGCAAAAAGAAGAGGTTAGAGAAAGAAAGCGGGAAGCCCAAGGGAGAGAGGGGTCATCAATGTGGCAATTGAAGTCCCCAAGGAGAAGAACAGGGGAGTCTGAGGAGAGTCAGGATTCAAAGTGAGAGAGAAAAGCAGAAGGGGGGTGAGTAGAGGTAGGTGGGCGATAGATGACCACCACATGGACAGGGAGAGAAGAGAAGATCTGGACAGTGTGAGCCTCAAAGGAGGGAAAAGCAAGAGATGAAGGAATAGGAAGGGTTTGGTAATGGCAGAGAGAGGAGAGCAGGAGCCTCATGCCTCCACCCCTGCCATCAGGACGCAGAGTGTGGGAGAAACAAAGGCCACCATAAGAGAGGGCAGCTTCCAGCGCAGAGTCAGACTGAGTGAGCCAAGTCTCAGTTATAGCAAATAGGAGCAGAGAGTGACAGAGAAAGAAGTCATGCACGGAGAGGAACTTGTTAGAAAGGGAGCGTGCATGCCAAAGAGCACAGGAGAAAGGGAGAGAAGAGGGAGGGTGGCAGGGGATGGGTATGAGGTTGGAGGGGTTGACACCAGGATAGAGGTTGCATTTGGCAGGCGAGGACGAGAGCATGTAGGAATAAGGCAGGGACCAGGATTGGGAGAGATATCCCCAGAAGCAAGGAGGAGAAGCATGATAGAAAGAGAATGTGTGAGGATAATTTGTAGGGGTGTGATTTAGTGCAGGCAATATAGCTATTGCTATGTTTTAATAAAACATTTTTTTCTTGGTGTATTATCACTGTACTTTTATATGTAGTGTCATGTTTTATTTAATTACATTTGCACACCAAAAACCAGGGTGCTGGGTGCCTCCGTGCTCGAGTTAGCCCCCTTACTTGAAATGCCGGCTTGTGAGAACCAAGTTCAGGTCAATTGACACAGTTCCCACGTCAATTGACTTTCCGCCTTTCAAGTTGAAAAGTTAACCGAGGAACGGATACATTCTATCGGTAAAACCTAATCGCAAGCCACTTATCCAATTGACTTGTGGTTACAGGTAAAATCGATGGAAATGGATACCCATACTTCAAACAGCCTGCTAACCGCAGCCACGCTTCTTCAATTAGTGCTTGCTGTGGTGCTCACCACTCCATCTTGTGTCGCAACAGGAGTATAGCAGGCAATGCATTTTCTTTTAGTACAGCAGGCAGGGAACAGCCTGCAAATGGGGGGTAAAAAGGCTGGGACAGGGCATATACAGTAATGCATGGCAAGTGATTTTAACCCCTTCATTCCCAATTAGAGTTGGGGATGATCAGCCGGGTATAACACCTTTATTTAGGCCTGATCACCCCTATACTCGTCACAAGGTGCTTGTGTATTTCTTTTATTATTGTGTATTTTTGGCCTAAATGATTTGTATTAAGTTAACCATTAAGTGCTATTGTGACTTATCAAGCCCATATTATAAGGGTATGATATACCACTGTGCTAATCAATGGGTAGAGGGTGGGTATAGTCGGTCTGGTGTGGGTGGCTAGGCCTCCCAGGTGGGTAGCAGGGGACATGGGTAAACTCATTAATTAATGTAGCTTTTATTAATCGCTAAGGTGGTTAAGTGGTTAGGGGCATTAGCTGGTATTTTTTTTATATGTACTCTTTCTGGCAACGGAGGACATGGACCTGTAGTACGCTCATGAGGATACCCTTCATGGTGGGAGGGGTAAGTAGAAAGATGTATTTACTTTATTTATGCTGGCTGGCTTATGTTTGCTTTACAATGGGCAAATGCACTATTATCTATATCGGGATAATGGTAATTTTGCCCATTACTGTACTGTATGTGTTGGGGGGGGGGGTTGTTGGGGGTAGAGGAGGTGGGTTGCAGGGTTGTTGTCTATATATTTATTTATTGTGGGTAGAGGGATTGGACGAAAGGGGTAGTAGCCCCAAGGATCGATGTTTAGGCCTACCGGGTGGTAGCGGGCGGGATTAACCCTTTCATTACATTACCGGTAAGGTAATGAGGGGTTTAATTCCACCCGCAACCCTCATGCAAGGCCTAAACACCCACCATGGACCAAATACCACCTTCACCCACCCCCGCTACCCACAATAAACCGTGCACTGGTGGTTAACCCCTTCATCGCCTTAACGGCTAGCCACTAAATTAATGAAGCTGTTTTAATAATCATGAAATACTAGTGTAGATTAGCAGGGGTCTCCGGAGCAGAACCGGGTTGATTTCAGGTCTGGGACTCCCTGCTTCCAGATATACAGACCCTGTTAATGGGTGCTGGTATCTCCTATGCATTAAAATGTCTCGCGTCACGTGACCGTGGGAATAAAACGCATAGGAGATACCAGAACCCCATAACGGGGCCTTAATCTTGGAATCAGGGGGTCCCCGGACCCCAAATCTATGCGGTTCTGCTCCGAGACCCCCTGCTCATCTACACAAGTATTAAAATTAATATTAAAACATATCGATCTCTGGCGAGATTTGCACAGGGAGAGGCTGCTCTCTCTGCAGCTAAAACAGATCGCTGGATTTGGCTATTTGAGAGAGGCGATCATCACGTCGCCGGCCACTCTCCTGTTTTGGGAATTTTGCTATCATTGGTAATTGAGGCCTTCTGAATACCGTGATTGCAACGGCCCAGCGATTATTTTTAATTAAGGCTTATAGAATAGGCTCCCAAAAGACAGTTCATAGTCCCAAGGCTCAACAAAATATCCGGTCGCTCTGCCTTCTCTTACCGTGCATCCCCACAACTGGAACAATCTACTGGAGACTCTCAAAGTCTAAATTCTTTAAAAACTAAAGCTGTCTCACATTTTAATCTGGTCTGTAATTGTTACATACGCCTGTAATATATATAATCTCCTTCTGTGCATGCAATGTCTTGTATATAATGTATAACACTGCTCACTTAATGTAACTATGTATTTGCAACCATGTATTTGTCATCATAACTCTCTGCCCATACATACTTGAAAACGAAAGGTAACTCTCAATGTATGACTTCCTGGTAAAACATTTTATAAGTAAGTAAATTGCCTATTTAATCTAATTCCGATTTTCATCATTATACCCCTGATGAAGTTGCCATGCCAGACGATGAAACACTTCGGTGGGAGACTTGACGTAGTGACGTCATTTGGAGAGAACATAGTAGAGTGGAGCTGAGTTTCACAGAGCGGACGAATTACTTGGTGTTCCAGAGTAATGGAAAAAACTGGAGCACAGCCCACCAGCACATCACAGGACACGAGGGTCTTCTTTAGAATGGTTTATTGATAAAAGAACATAGGGTAGACTTCCTAAAGACGCTCTGACATGTTTCGCACAAAGGGCGCTTTATCAAAGCCACTCTTTGATAAAGCGCCCTGTGCGCGAAACATGTCAAAGCGTCTTTAGGAACTCTGCCCTATGTTCTTTTATCAATAAACCATTCTAAAGAAGACCCTCGTGTCCCGTGATGTGCTGGTGGGCTGTGCTCCGGTTTTTTCCATTACTCTAGACTACTACTCCCTACCTGGCTGCACGCCGCTGGTGATACGCTGCTGCAAGCTTTCATTTGGATACCAGCTGTGACCTCCTCCCTGCTATACACAGCAACCCATTCCGGCGATAGAGGCAGGCGGTTACTTATCATTGACGAGCCGCACTGGGGCTGCGTCTGTCCAGCGATGGAGTCTTCAGTTTGGGGGCCCGTTCACCCCCTCTACCATACGGAGGAATTTGCCCTGGTTGTGGCTATTGAGCTCCATCACGGGGATTCCCCTATTTCCTGACGCCACGCTGCCCATCATCGGAGGCTGCTGTTGGAGGAGACGCTGGCTCCCAGTGATTGCACAAGGTTTATAATCATCTTTTCCACTTCACCTACCTGTGAGTAATTTTACTACGACGTGATCGTGCTGCATGTGGCAGCCAGTCGGTAACAAGCCTTTCGTTTACTATCTTTGTTTACTCATTACCTTCTTATACGTTATCCTTACTGACAATTGCTCACAGGCTGACACACATGGTGTGTCTATTACAATATCTAGGGACACTTATATACAGCGTATCCCCAGTCACACACCTCTACAAACATTTTTTGGATCACTGGATTGTTTGGACTGCCCTGTGGTCTGAATTTCTATATATACTTGGTGTTCCATCCTAGCCCTGTTAGGCACTGCTCCTCCAGTCTGCCTAAAAATGTTCTGGCAATAGCCTCATTGCCTTGCGCTTATTCCTGGGATATCCTTTTGACAATCTATAGGTTGATTCCTGGTTCCTGGATGGTGATTATTCACATATTTTCTCCAATACTTTTTAGCTACCTATTTGTGAAAGTGCATATCGCACCACTCAAGATGCATTAAATAGTTTTTTTTACTTTATTACACCATGGAGTGTGTACTTTTCTTTTCTTTCTTATACTGTAGATCTTTCAGTGGATGTGGTATATCCAACGAAAAGCTGCCAGAAGCCTCCACAAAGTATTTCACCTTTTCTTTATATTTGAAGATTGGATTTTTCCATGGCCTAAGAATTTGCATCTCTACCCAAGTACTCTCATTATAGTCCTATTTTTTTAATTCTATATATTTAAAAAAAAAAACATTTTGGATGCTTCTTGTATTTAGTTGTATTGGTACATTGTTTTATTGTGTGCTATATTATTGTTATTTATTTTTGTTTTGGGAGATATATAGGGGGAGATTCACTTAGCAATGATAAAATCAGTGTTGTTGCGGCCGAGTCTGAGTTTTGAAATCGTGCTTAAAGAAATGAAGCCAAACGCGGGATTCACTAAGAAGTGAAGGGCATTTTTTTAAGTCCGAGCACAAAACTGCACTATCGTGCGACCTGGTTTTTTTCCCCTGCATAGAAAAAAAAGCAGCCTGTAAGAGCTGCATGGAGATGCTGCGTCTCCATGCACGACTCTTACAGGCGATCGTACAGTACAAATATTAATTTTAAGAATAGTGTGCATGTGCAGGGGGTCTCGTGAGCTGAACCACATTGGTTTCAGCCTCGGCGACCCCCTACATCATGAGATACAGGCCCCGTTATAGGGTGTCGGTATCCCCTGTGCTTTAAAATCTCCTGCGTCACATGACCGGGGGATTTAAATCCTGCTGGGGGATACCGGCACCCCATAACGGGGACTCTATCTCATGAAGTAGGGGATCCCTGAGGCTGAAACCAATGCGGTTCAGCTCTGGAGACCCCCTGCTCATGTACATTAGTATGAAAACACACATATCAATAACAAATAATTAATTACCGTAGCGGCTATCCGCTGTGGTAATGAAGCTGCATTAATGTAATTTTTATTAATAGTGTGCGGCAGCAGGCTCTCCTGAAATTAAATGCACTGATTTCAGCCTCGGCAACCCCCTGCTTCCGAGTTATAGGCCCAGATATGGGGTGGCGGTATCTCCTCCATTATTTAAATGTCCTGCGTCATCTGACGAGGACGATATAAAAATGGCGGCGAAACTGGCATCCGATGCCCCATACCGGGGCCTGCAACTCGGGAAGCAGGGGGTCCCTGAGCCAGAAATCAAAGCGGTTCAGCTCAGAAGACCCCCTACTCCCACACACTATTAAAAAAATACATTAAAGCAGCTTCATTACCTTACTAATGAAGGGGTTAAGGCATACTAGCAGCTATATTGGGGGCAATTGCACCAATAAACATTGCAATATGTACTACCCACCCAACCCCTGTGCCCCCAACAACACCTGTACTCCCCTAACATATATTAAAAAAAATTTAAGCACAGGAAGGGTACTATAGGCCAGCGGGGGCTCTCGGGTGGTCTCCGAGAATGTCCGTGGGTCCTCTGGTGGTCCATGTGGGTGTCTGCGGGCCCTACTGGTGTCCCTGGGTGGTCCCCGCGGGTGTCTGTTGGTCCCTGCTTGCCTACGATACCAATCCTGTGCCCCCACCCCAAAAAAACAAAGCAATACATTGAAATAAATACAACCCCCCACCTTCCCCATAACACATACAGTACAGTAATGGGCAAAATTACTATTATCCCGATATGAATAATAGTGCATTTTCATCATTTAAAATACAACATCAAGCAGCAGAAATAAAGTAAATAAAACTTGCACTCACTCCTGCCAGGCTGCCACGATGAAGCCGTCCTCATCCTCATCACTGTTCATGTTCTCGTTGCGTAAACAATGCAATCAAAAATACAATCTAATGTCCCCTCACCTCTTAATCACCATAGCGGTTAGTTACCGCTATAGTAATTAAGGGGTTTACCCACCCTCCCCCACTACCCACTCAGGAGGCTTAACCACCCTCCCCAGGCAATACCCCCACCCTCCACCCATTCATTTGTACAGTGGGTACATCATGCTCATATAAGATGTGCATGATTACCCACTAAAGCAATGAAGGCCCCGCCAAAAATGCCCAAAATAAAGCAGTAAATATAAAAATCAACACATTACTAATGCCAAGAAAACTATTGATTGGTACAGTGGGTACATCATGCCCATATAATATGGGCAATATATATATTATAATGTGACCACTTTAGCTGGGTACAGTATATTGTTCAAGTTTTAAAGTATGGTTAAACCAGGGGAGAGCAAACTTTTGCAGCTGCAACCTCTGTCTTGCCTGGCCCTATGCTCGCGCCCCCCCCTACCTTGCAGCTGCATCAAATGACGCTTTGGGGTCATGTGACGTGACGTCACATCACATGACCCGCGGCGTCAATCGACACGTGTGATGTCACATGACGCCACGTTGCCATGGCGGCGCATCGCGGCATCTAAATCATGGTAAGTTTTGTGTTGCAGAGGCCTCCCGTGACCCCCCGGCATTCAATTTAAATGGCTTGGGGAAGAGCGCGGGGCCTCTGCAACTGCCTACGCCCCCCCAGAAAAATCTCCCGCTCCCCAGTTTACGCACCCCTGGGTTAAACTATAAATCATACTGAACACCTGTTGTTTGGATTTTCCCATACTTTATTACATGCCATAATAGTTTAATGCTCTGTAATGGCCTTTTTTGGAAATTCCCTTTTTATGCATCATACGAATGTTAGCAATCACAGTCAGTAAATGTGCCAAATCCTTAAACATTTGTAGCCGGGACCCCGTTCCCCAAGTAGATGAAGGGGAGGTGCACCTAGGGAACGCTCCGATAACGGAGGTTCTGACAGATGGAGCCGCCATGTTAGGTTGGCGCCCGTGCAGATTGATCCGGCCAGAGGTTGCGCATGCGCAAGGGCGGGTGAAGGCGGGTTAAGGGCGGCCCGTGAAGGAGGAGAGCTAGGGGAGGAGGGGAGGAGGGAAGTTAGGGGACTAGGGTCCCAGCAGCCCCCGCATTCCCCCGTGACGCGAGAGAACCAATCAGGTATGGGAGGAGGGAGGAAAAGGAAGTGGAGGGGCGCACGAGTGTTCAGAGCTAGCTGACGGAGGAAGGAGAAGGAGCTCCAGTGTAGGGAGGCTGCCACCCCTACCTAGGTCGCATGCCCCAGGCCCAGTTAGACTCTGAGCCCCAGTAGTGTGCAGCTGAGCTAGGGATTGGTCATAGTCAGAGTTCAGATCCCCTTACTGTGCTACGAGTTATATCAGGACAGTTCTGTATCCGCGGGAGGCCTGGGACCAGGCCCCGCCACTAAGTCGCAGCGTGTCTGGGTGGGATCGCCCCAGACATCTACGGGTGACGTCATCTACGCCCTCGCCGATCCTTTGTGAAGATAGTTGCAGAACCGGGTACAGGAGTACCTAGCAGGTAAAATGTCAAGTGCACCAATGGTACCATTCTCACTCCGGGACACGGTGGCTGCGCAGTCACACACTTACACACCCATTGACTCACTTGAAAGGGGGGTGGGGAACATACTCCAAGGGGGAGCTGGACACGGGATGGGATCACCCGGTGGAGGGGGAGGGAGAGTGAGCCTTCCAAGGACGCTGGTAGTAGTGTCTCCTCTAGAGGGGCACTTGTGATTATGTTACTGGTTGCATAAGTAAAACGATATTGGTTACGGTATTGCTGTGCGTGTGTTTATGTACAGGAGTTCCTGCGAAGACCCACTTCCCCTAGGGCGGAAGCTATCGCAGGTGGAGGCGCTGCACCAAGGTATACGCATTGTGAGCACTCCAGGCTCTCCGTGGCAGAGGCTTAGGCCCTGTGAGCCTACAGGTTATATAGCACATGGTAGCGGTCTGTGTTCGATAGGAAACAGGGCTACATTTGGAGGCACTGCTGAGAGCTTAGACCTGGGGTGCCCCCCCGAAAAAAAATATATCGCCATGGCCCTTCCTTCGCATCAAGAAATACGCGACTGGACATGACAAATGCGCACGCCCACCCACCGCGCAGTGGCGGTGACCCGAGTACCCATGGCTTTACCCTTAGAGACATTGTAAATGGCCTTACGACAACTACCGGGTTTTGTCAAAGCCCGCCTGGTAGACGTACTCATAGATCAAGATGCAAAGTGGAATACCTTGCTAGTAGATTGTTGGCGAGATTTAGTAGTCCTCGAGCCTACCGCCCCGCAATATCTGCCGCTTCCGAACTCTCCATCCGGCGGAAGCCCCTTAGTCTATCCCCTTCGGGACCCCCCTGTGGGGGAACTTGGTGACGACGACCCAACGCTTCCCTTTGCTCACTACCCACGACCGAGGCGGGTAGTTGTCCGTCAGAATGTAGCTATCCCGGTTTTAGCGCCTCTGAAGAAGCGGGGCTGCGTAGTGATATGCTGCAGAAACTAAATGATAAGATAGACCAGTTAACCACCCCCTCAAGTTTACCGCCGTTAGAGGAAGCGCTTACCCTGGCCACACATTCCCAAAGCTACCGGAAATTAAAGGCCTTCTGGGGGACTCTACCTGTGCCCACGGGAGAGGACGGGATAGAACCTTGGAAGGAGCATACTAGGGGAGTAATGGAAGAATGGTCTTGTACCGATGTAGTGAAACGCCAGCGGCTCATGGAGTGCTTGAGACCCCCGGCGTCCACCTTGATCAGTACCCACCGAGAGCAGTACCCTGATCTGACAGCTCGTATGATGATTGAGTTTCTAGTCGAGGCCTATAGTGCGACCGAGAATGATGGGGCCTTGTGGGCTATGTACTACGCCATAAATCAAAAGGAGTGAGAAGTTTTGTCTGCCTATATCCACCGCGTGCAAATCTCCCTGGGTCCTCTCCTGCATCATAAATACTTGGCTGCATTCCAGATGGATGAATACCTCCGCAAACAATATCTACGTTGGTCCAGTCCTACTCATCCTATTGCAAACATGATTCGCGATAATCTCACTCGAAGGCCCCCCCCTCGTTTATCAAACTGTTACAGCAAGTCAAAGAGCACGAAACACATCTCATGCTTCACTCCCCACAGAAGTCTAAAGCAGCCAGCAACCCTAAACCCAAATGGGGTGCTGAAAAGAAGGAAGAACCGCTGGATAAGCCAGACCCGGAGAGACCAAAATACACTGGCCGAACCTCGCCTCAGTACGACCGTCGTACCTCCTCCCGAGATATGTCCTGCTATAAATGCGGGAAAAAGGGGCACATCTCATACGATTGTCGGATGGGGGACTCTCGCCATTGGAGTCCGTCACCCAAGAAGTTCACGCCTCATGCCATGATATGTGGTGCATACGCGACCAGCCCCGAAGCCCCTCTTTCCACCCAAAGTGGCGGCGGACCCGAAGAGGAGAGTAACCGCGTGGGGCCAGTAGCGCTGACCCGAGTATTAGTAGACGGTATCTACTCTTCTGCCCTGCTGGATACAGGATCCCAAGTAACCATCATATATCGAGGATTCTACGATCGACACCTACAGAAGTGTCCTCTGAAATTGGTCGGGCATATCAAAGTAAGAGGGCTGAGCAATGACGACTACCCTATTGATGGCATAGTGACCGTGGACTTGGAGATACAACAGCTCAACACTGGGATGTCGCATCCCATGAAGGTGGACACCTTGGTGTGTCCGGAACCCAAAGAGACACCTAAGTATCCCATCATCCTGGGTACGAATGCTGACATTGTACAAGCCGTCATCCGGGCCTATCTACACGAAACTAACGAACTGCCCATGTCCAGTCTACAGCTACAACTGGTCCAGGGTCCTGAGAAACACAGAGGGTACCCGCCTGGTGTGCCTATGCGGAACGTTTAGGCGAGGAGCAGCTCTTTTCTCTCGAAAGTACGCCCGAAGAAGATGTCCGCAGAGGGTATTGGTTAATACCGGAATGTCGGGATTGGCCGACCGCCATCCCCCGTCGAATTTATGTGATGGTCCAAAATCCTTCGCCGTTCCCCATGGCCATCGACGCAAGACATAGGATAAGGAGGATTTACCCCGTCAGCTCGGTGAATGAGGCCGTACAGGTAAAAGCCGCCAGAGTGGACGATCACGAAGCGCCGCTAGACTTCGACTTCGGCTCGTCCGGATTGTCGGATACCTGGAAGGAGCGACTGCGAGTACAGCTGGAGGAGAGACGACCCGTATTCTTTACTGGAGAGATGGATGTGGGGTGTAGCCGACACGCCCAACACATCATTCGGATGACTGATACCAAGCCCTTCAGGGAACGTTCCCGCCGGCTCGCCCCCGAGGACGTGGAAGATATACCCGCAGTCCTCCATAAAATGGAAGAAGCCGGAGTCTTTACAGAGTCACGAAGTCCTTACGCCTCGCCCATAGTGGTAGTGCGCAAGAAGAATGGGATGGTGAGGTTATGTGTAGACTACCGGACCCTTAACAACCGAACCGTACCGGTCCAGTACAATCTTCCCCGTATAAATGAGATCCTGGACGCGCTACATAAAAGCAAATGGTTCAGTGTGTTGGACCTACGGTCCGGGTACTATCAGGTACCTATGAGTCATGAGGATCAAGAGAAAACGGCGTTCATTTGTCCCTTGGGGTTCTACCAATTCACCCGTATGCCCCAAGGCATATGTGGGGCCCCTGCCACCTTCCAGCGGCTAATGGAGAAGACTTTAGGGGACCTGAACCCCCGAGAATGTCTCGTGTACTTGGATGATATCATCGTCTTTGGGGAAGACCCTGGAGGAACATGAGGCTCGACTCCTGAAAGTACTTGACCGATTAGCACGAGAAGGACTTAAGCTCTCTTTAGATAAATGCCGTTTCTGCCGAACCTCGGTGACTTACGTGGGACACATAGTGTCCGCTGAAGGAATCGCTACGGATCCAGCCAAAATAGAAGCCGTCGTCAACTGGCCCCAACCTGACAATGTAGGGGAGTTACGATCGTTCCTGGGGTTCTGCGGATATTATCGCAGGTTTGTGGAGGGGTACTCCCGACGGGCCAAAGCCCTCAACGGCCTCCTCAAGATATATCCGGAAGACACCGGCCGGAAGGCTACGCCTGCCCGACAACCTTCGGGGACAAATGGACGACAGAGTGCGAACAAGCTTTCCAGGACCTAAAACAGAGTTTAACCGCGGCTCCCGTGTTGGCCTATGCAAATCCCGAAAAACCATATATCTTACATGTGGATGCCAGTCTGCATGGGCTAGGGGCGGTGTTACATCAAAAATATCCAGAGGGACTACGACCAGTAGCTTATATCAGCAGCAGCCTGACACCCAGTGAAAAGAACTATCCCGTGCATAAACTGGAGTTCTTGGCCCTCAAGTGGGCCATTGTCGACAAGCTTCGTGATTATTTGTATGGTGTGTCATTCGAGGTGCGGACCGACAACAATCCACTTACCTATATTATGACCTCAGCTAAACTCGACGCGGCCGGCCATCGCTGGTTGGCTGCCCTGTTCAATTACAATTTCACTCTGAAATATAAGTCCGGGCCCTTAAACATTGGTGCTGATGCCCTGTCTAGGTGACCAGTGCTGGCCATTACACCCGATGAGGACCAATGGGAAGAAATCCCGGGACCCGGAATAAGAGCGCTATGTGGTACCGCTGCCATAGTCAATGATAAAGTGGCATTCTCAGAATTACGGGTGGCCGACTCCCTAGGGTGCATATCCAACGCTATACCGGAGGCTTATCGAGATCCCAGTGGCATGCACATTACCCCAGACAAGATCATAGCCTGGAAAGATATGGTACGCTACCAAGAGCAAGACCTGGTCGCAGGGTTCATTCGCTATGCTATCCGGCAAAATCGTCCGGCCCTCCTCAGACAAGCTCCGGGGGATGTAGGAGGTATACTAATGCGGGAAGCCGACAAGTTCGAACTAAGATACAATCTGCTGTACAGAGTGGTAGAGTAACCACCCAAACAGGAGACAACTAGTACTACCCAAACGACTACAATACTTGGTACTGAGGGCTCTACACGATGAACATGGTCATTTGGGAGTTGACAAGACCTTCGGTCTAGTGAGAGATCGATTTTTCTGGCCCAAAATGAGAGAAGCAGTAGAGCATCACTGTTGACGGTGTGTGCGGTGTATTCAGCGAAAGACATTACCCACCAGGGCCGCCCCAATGGGCCACTAAAAGCACAGGGCCTATGGATTTTGTGTGTATGGAATTCCTATGCATTGAACCTGACAGCCGCGGCATAGGCAATGTGCTGGTCATCACGATCATTATACTCGCTACGCCCAGGCCTTCACGACCAAAGATCAGAAAGCCATCATGGTGGCCAAGGTGCTCTGGGAAAAGTACTTCATGCATTACGGGCTCCCTCAATGACTTCATTCCGATCAGGGAAGAGACTTTGAAAGCAACTTAATATAAAAAACTGCTGAAGATCTTGCACATCGCTAAGTCTCGAACTATGCCCTACCACCCCGAAGAGGACGCATTGCCGGAACGGTTCAACCGCACGTTATTGGACATGCTAGGCACTTTAACGGGGGTGGAAAAGACTGAATGGAGTCGACCCGTGGAAACGCTAGTGCATGCCTACAATTGCACACGACATGACTCTACGGGTTTCTATCCATACTTCCTCATGTTTGGACGAGAAGTGCGACTGCCGGTGGATATACGATTGAGAGTCTCCACCGATGGCGTACAGAACACTACTCATTTCCGATATGTACAGCGATTGCAAGAGAATCTGCAACGGGCCTACAGTAGCGGCAGCTTTTATTTGAACAAATGCCGGCGGCATGCCGGGATCTACTCCGGCTGGCGCCAGTCAAGACCGTGCGCCGCCGCGTTTCCTCCACGCACCCCCCCTCCACTTCGGGCACATTTTAGCCCCCCTTCCAGACCCCGAACCCGGCTCCTGCTCTGCCCCTCTGCTTCTCCGCACCCCCGCTTACCTCACTTTAAACTCTAGTGGTGTCGGGGAAGCCCGAGGAAGCCGGGCGCGCACGTGACTGTGATGTCACAGTGCGCCGCAACAAGCCGCGTCTCCACGCTTCCCGCACGCATCCTGCCATGCGGGAAGTGTTCAAATAAAAGCTGCCGCTACTGTACGTACAAGCTGAGAAATCTACTGAAAAACTGAACGCCGGGAATAAACGGCGGTACGATCACAAAATTAAACACAGAGACATTAAACCCGGTGATGCCGTACTCCTCCGTAACCTAGGAGTGACGGGAAAACATAAATTGGCTGACCAATGGAGGGAGGGAGTGTACGAGGTAACCTCACACATGCCTGGCCTTCCAGTCTACCGCATCAAGGACTCGGAGTGTCGGGTGAAGACATGGCACCGGAATCATTTGCTCCCTATTCCCCGAGTGGAAGAGGGGAATTTGGAGTGGCCGGCATCCCCGTTAGATGGGGAAGGAACTTCTGAAGACGACATACCAGGGAACTCAACCGTTCAAGAATATCCCCAAGAGGGAACCTCTCACAGGGGCCCTCAACAGAGCGTACCTCCCGATGGAGCTACGGGTAAAGGGCGCGGGGAGTATTCACCCCAGGGGGTGGCTCCGGAAAATTCGTCACTGGACCCACTAAGCCCGTGTTTTGCACCAAGTCGGGATAATTTAGAGACTGTAACACCCTCAAGGGAAGAGCTCGAGATTCAAGACCAAAATAGTCACTCCCCCAAGGGAGTGACCGAACAGTTGTTAAGGTGAAGCCAAAGGAATGGGCAACCTCCCATGAGGATGGCCTACGATCAGTTTGGGGTACCCCACTGAGCAATGGGCCCGCAGCCGCGTACAATCAGTAATTGTGATGTTCAGCGAAATGTACAATCTGATTTAAGAGAGTGATGTGTTATGCAATTTTTCATTATATAATGTTGTACCACTTCAAAGGTATTGTCCAAGCGGGGTCATTGAAATCCACAGGGGGGAGGATGTAGCCGGGACCCCGTTCCCCAAGTGGATGAAGGGGAGGTGCACCTAGGGAACACTCCGATAATGGAGGTTCCGGACAGAGGGAGCCGCCATGTTGGTTGGCGCCCGCGCAGATTGATCCGGCCGGAGGTTGCGCATGCGCAAGGGCGGGACAAAAGCCCACGAAGGAGGAGAGCTAGGTGAGGAGGGGAGTTAGGGGACTAGGGTCCCAGCAGCCCCCGCGTTCCCCGTGACACGAGAGAACCAATCAGGTACGGGAGGAGGGGGGAAAAGGAAGTGGAGGGGCGCACGAGTGTTCAGAGCTAGCTGACAGAGGAAGGAGAAGGAGCTCCGGTGTAGGGAGGCTGCCGCCCCTACCTAGGCCGCATGCCCCAGGCCCAGTTAGACCCTAAGCCCCAGTAGTGTGCAGCTGAGCTAGGGACTGCTCATAGTCAGAGTTCGGATCCCCTTACTGTGCTACGAGTTATATCAGGACAGTTCTGTATCTGCGGGAGGCCTGGGACCAGCCCCCCCCCCACTAAGTCGCAGCGTGTCTGGGTGGGATCGCCCCAGACATCTACGGGTGACGTCATCTACGCCCTCGCCGCTCCTTTGTGAAGATAGTTGCAGAACCGGGTACAGGAGTACCCGGCAGGTAAAACGTCAAGTGCACCAACGGTACCATTCTCACTCCGGGACATGGTGGCTGCGCAGTCACACACTTACACACCCACTGACTCACTTGAAAGGGGGGTGGGGAACGTACTCCAAGGGGGAGTTGGACACGGGGTGGGATCACCCGGTGGAGGGAGAGTGAGCATTCCAAGGACGCTGGTAGTAGTGTCTCCTCTAGAGAGGGGCACCTGTGATTATGTTACTGGTTGCATAAGTAATACCATATTGGTTACGGTATTGCTGTGCGTGTGTTTATGTACAGACGTTCCTGCGAAGACCCACTTCCCCTAGGTCGGAAGCTATCGCAGGTGGAGGCGCTGCACCAAGGTAAAGGCATTGTGAGCACCCCAGGCTTAGGCCCTGTGAGCCTACAGGTTATATTTTTTACTGGACTAATCACAATGAAAAAACTTGACTTAATAACCTTTGCAAGAACCAGAGAGATAATTATTTGTTTTTTTTGTCTTTCAGTGGCGAGGGGGCTGAAGTCATTTTTTTTTTTTGGTGTTGGAAATGTTCAAACATAAAAATGATAACATTCCTACAACATCTTAGTATTGTTTGCAAAGAACCGTCTCATAACCAGGAAGTTGTTATGGAATGGGGCAATATGGCTGGTTAATAAAGTGTTAAACCCTGACCTGCTGCCACACCACCATCAGCTTCAGTCTATTTTCTCTCTGATAATGTGTGTAATGTCATCATTGTGACCCTCCCTTTTCTTTTTATTTGATTCTATTGTGTGGTACTGATTGAATACTTTCTGCTCTATGTAATGTTGTCACTTTTTGGCCCTATTTTGTCTCTGATTTTATTGTACGGTAGGCACAATGCACATGGTCTTTTCACATGGCGCTGGGGACCCCTTGTACATGTTGCCTCCAGGTTATTTGAACACGGTGCCTTGAGGTCCTTTGCACACAATGCCTGGAGATCTTTTGCACACAGTGCTTGGAGCTCTTTTGTACACAGTGTTTTGAGGTTCTTTGCACTATCAGGATGTGTAGAAACCTCAGAGGTGGCATGGAAACTAATAAAAGACAGGCGACCGAAATATGTAAAAACTAACAGGGTTTATTCTTACACTAAAGGAAAAAAAACTGGTAAAACAAAATGGAGTCTGCAAAGTGTGCAGAGCTACAAGCAAAAGGCTGAGGTAGCGAAGGGAACAAACAAAGAGAGGCGGCAAATAGTGCAAGGGGAATACAAGACCACAAAAAAGAATGTATCCAAAATCAGTAGAACTAGCAGCCTGTGTAAAAAGGAACAGGGAAAGACTCAGCACTAGGGAAGAAAATAACCGGACTGCTGACCTGCAAACAGAATGTTGATAAACAAGGAACTAACAGACTGGGTGTTGTTTTATACCCACACTAAGATGGCAGCTGGCCTCATGGACTGTTCTAGTTCTTACCAGTTCTGGGCCTGAATCTGACTCCTCTGTGCGCCCCTACAGGTCAAAAAAGGAGTAGTGCGGAAGGAAATCATAACATGCACACAGTGCGTCCTTTGCACTAGGCATAACTAGTCAGCCAAATTTTCAGGAGACTCACTGTGGGAAACATGCTGCGGCTATTGTGGATTTCAGCTTGGAGTCTATCCCCTGCCCAAGCTTCCTACATCTCCACAGATCTACACTCCTGGTGCTCTAGTGGACTCTTGTTTTGTGCATGCAATATCACCCCGTGAAACTAATAGAGATTATAGCTCTACATGACCTGGTGTAGTTCTGGGTGGGGTGATTTGGTAAATACAGTAGAAGCAATTGGTGTAACTTCATTGGCAATCCTGGGCAGTGGCATTTACTATCCTAGTGACTTCAGGTATAGAATTTTTGTAGTTTTTGGGCACAGCTGATCTGTGTTCTCTGGCTGTCACAGAGCCCAGATGAAGGCACAGGGTAACGCTGTTCTCTTCCGTCCCGATGATAAACACACCCAATAGTAAAATTAAAAGCATGAATTCTTGAATTAATGCACATATTTTGTAAAACTAGCCCTAAGTGGGCTCCTATTGCAGCGGTGTTCATTTCAGTGTTTTTAAACCACTTTGTAGACCCTTTCTATAGGTTTTGCCACCAGTGGCAGCCATATTAAATGTCTGTGGGGGAAAAACTCAGAAAGATTGTGGAGTTTTGTTGGGGGTAAACTCCATCTAAGACTTCCCCATTTCAACTTTTCCAAACTACCCAGGACCTGAGAAACCGCCTCAATGTTAGCTCCACTCCTCACAGTTGCTGCTATAAACAAAAAAAAAATAAGTCACAAAATAAACAAACATATACTAGGGTTTTGTAGGATTTAACATACTGTAGGGACTCCCTGACCTCATTTCTAAAAGTTGATGTTGCCTCTTTTAGTTTCAATGGTGCAACTCCCTCTAACCTTTTAATACTTTGGGAGAGGCCCCCTCAAATGATGTAACCGTACGTTGTTAGTTGCACCACACCATGATTTCTAGGTCAGTAGGTACTGTCAGGCAGCACTGATGGGGTTGAAACTGTAATTAATGTACATGCACCTATATATCTGAAATAATGGGGTGGGGAGCTCATAAAATACACTTATCTGGCTACCAATACTACCTGATAAACTAGCGGTTGACAAATCAATGGCAATTTATTCATCCAAATTGAGTTGTTTTACAGTTGCAAAACTTTACAGACGAGAGTGGTTTCATTATTGTGAACATTTGTCAGTATCTATTGTTCTCAGTTAGCTACTAAATGGATCATAAAGATTATGGGCCCCATTTACTAAGCAGTCATTGGCTGTAAGTTGTTTTGCAGCCCAGGAAGGTGTTTTAAGGCAGAAGATTGCAATACATATGGTGCCATACCCTGTTGGACAATGCTTTCCTCTTGGAATTACAATACAGCTCACTGTTGTGTATTCTTTTGATCGGATTAGGCATGTAAAAAAACATGAAATCCATTGTCACAACATCAGAAGTTGCAAAGAGGCTTCTGTTATCAGTAAACGGCATTGGAATATCTAACATGTCACAACATTAGACATATCTATACTGTCATTACATATTGTTTGAAAATGTGACAGCAAGCTATACGGTACAATCTAGTTCTCATACTGTATATAGCTGTTGCCATGTTCACTTGTACAGTATGTTCATTCTTAAAGAAATAAAAATAACAACACGTTTTATGATGGATAATGTTGCCCCCTTGAGGGTATTTACATATAAATTGGAAGTATGATGAAAAGAATAGGCTATTTGTAACTTCTTTCCAATCCAATAAACATGGAATTAATATTGTTTAGATAGAAGTTTTGAAAAGCAAATGTTATTAAAAAAACATAACATTTTACATCATATAACTGCTTTATTATACACGATAGAACAGTTTAAGAACAAATAGTCTTAAGAGCTTTTAATGTAGTTTGCATCAATGCTTTACATATGCTTTGTTTTATACAAAGTTGCTTATGTAGAAATGGATAAAAAAAATGACAGGTAAAAAATTCAACATGCCATAACAAGCTTACATTTCCTGACAGGCCTGAAAACAATAAGTCTTCAGATACCAAAATATGGTGTGAAGTTACCAGAGCTTTTATTAACCCGATGACCAAAATTACTGTATATTCAGTAGCATGTCTGTATGCAGTACTTTTGACTATCCAAAATGCTATTTATTGCCTGCCACATGAGTACCTTAATAAGAACTGCCGCTGCCACTGTGTGACGTTTTAGCCTTCATGTAATCGTTTAGTTGATAACCTGCCCTGTGCCTTGTTGTCTCCACTAAAAAAAAATAAACACTGTCGAGTAGAGATCAACGAATGTCTTCAAATTAGCATAGCTCAAATGTTTGCATTTTTTCTTCAATTTTTTTTTCAAGAATATTTGCAAAAGTTCACCCTGCTCAGAAATTTAAACAGTTTTGCACATTGTGCCAATATTTTGCGAGACCTTTTCATGAGAGCTGAGCGCTTGCAATTTTATTTGTGTTTTGTAAAAAAAAAAAAAAACTTTCAGGAATCAATACGAAACTCCATTATGTGACTAAAAAATAATCAGTAATTAAGCTGGAATACTACCTAGGGATGGATATATGTTTGTGTCTACCACATTTTCTTATTTAAGGTTTGCTTTATTTCCTGTAGTTTAGATATACAGGCATACCCCGGTTTAAGGACACTCACTTTAAGTACACTACCACTAGTAAGGACATAATCGCCCAAAAGGCAAACGGCAGCTCACGCATGCCCCTGTCAGTACGTCCTGAACAGCAATACCGGCTCCCTACCTGCACCGAAGCTGTGCGCAAGCAGGGAGACTATAGAGCCTGTTACAAATGCGTTATTACAATCAGTTATGCACGTATATGACGATTGCATCGATAAGTGGAAAAAAGGCAGTACTTCATTTTAAGTAAATTTTCAATAAACATACAAATTAATTGTCCCAGGCGCTGTGATTAAAGTCCAATAACCCAAATACCGTGAACCAATTGGGCAGTCTTTAGTAATGGTTTCCTATGCCAGATAGATGATCTTGATAGTTGTTGGACAGACAGGGGTGTTGTCTATTGTGATGTGCTGATGTCTCTGAAATCACAGAAAAAAACAGCAGGGCACGCCCATAGCGTGGTATGTTTTATCAATTACCCCCCTGCCTAGAACCCTGAAATCCTACTTACAGGATAAGGGCTCTCAGTGTACAGTGGAGAGAATCTGTTCCTCACGTCTCTACTTCTCAGAACGTCACACGGATCCCACGTGGTCTGGTCTGCAGGAGTCCCCTCACTTAGCGATGTTGGTAATGTGGATGATATACTCCAACGCTCCCACGGATTAATGTGTTCGGATGGGGGGGGGGAAACGGAGACGGGGAAGATATGGAACAAACTAGTGTGATATCGTACAGGGTTTTTAATGTTATAAAACAACGTAAAATCACACTTACAATGTTAGAAGTTTTCAAGTATAACTCAAACTGCCGTCCGCAACCACTTAATCACTTTAAGTTGTTATCATTGTTATCACTTTATCACATATTTATTGTAGGTCAGCGCTTTTTAGAGGGCTTAAAATTGTTTGTTTGCTATTAAGTAAATTTTCGCTTTACATACATGCTCCGGTCCCATTGCGTACGTTAATGCGGGGTATGCCTGTAAGTTACTTTTCTATGTTCAGGGATCTGGTTTCTGGCACTAGAGCTTTGTAACATTTATGGAGTCATAAGGCAAAATTATTGTGCGCGCGTAAATGACAGGTACAAGGAATCAATTTAGAGTTGATAAGAAATAGATGCTAAATTCACACTGCCAGGTTGTAAAAATAACATTTCCTCAGACTCATTTTAGGCGTGCCTATTACTAATTTATTTCAGTTAGTTTAACAGGAGCACGCACCTGGTCCAATTTAGAGTTAAATGGCTGTCCTTATTGTGGAAGGCATTGTGCTCCTGCGTGAACTAAGTGCTAATGATTCCACAAATGAATTTCAGCATGGACATCAAAGAACCATGGCAGCATCCTGTGCTGTTCTATATCCCAGGCGAAACCTGGCACAAAATACTTTACAGGAAAATAGATCAAGAGGAAAGGGAAGAAGGGAAAGAATTGAACATTGCCAGGTTATGCAATGGTTATGCCAGAGATGTGCAATGGTTTTGCGCACTTAGTCGAAATTGGCAAATATCCCCTTTGCTTCGATACAAAAGTTCATGTCAAATTAAATTAACGCCGAAATGTTAATAGGTATGATTACTTTCACTTTTTAAATTTGATCGAAATTGTCGCAGGGCTGCAATTTTACCATTTTAAAAGGGCAAATATCAATTTTTTTTTTACTAATTGTGCCGTTTTGGTGCCAAAGGTTCGAAAACATTTTTTTCAGAATATTCAAATTTATGGAAAGTCTGATTGAAGCCGCAACAAAGTGAGTCCCGGCAGGTTTGCATGTCTAATGCACACGGAATTGTTACTCACAGTTGTATATTTTATATAGATGTTAAACATGTGCCTGACATCAGTAACGTAACTTTGACCAGATACTAACAACTCTATAGCGCCTAACTTTAAATGAAGTTGGATACACAGAAATACCGCAGGCACAACACTAATATTTTTACACCACAGCTATTACTGCGTTACAAAACCAACTCTAAATAGGGCTCTCAGTGCAGGAAGCAAAGGGTTACAAACAGGATCAGCCATTTTCACAAAATTCACCTTTCTGCAGCAGTGAAACGCAAATGCGCTCTTCAGCAACTAGAACATTTATGTTTAAAGTGAGATTTACCTCTAACATTCCACGACCCCTTCATGTTGCTTGGCCATACATCAGCAACAGAGACTTGCACCGACACTGAATTTCGCATTTAGTTGTTGATGGCCATGAAGGTTAAACATGATGTCAAGAGGTCTAATAGACAACACAGATCTTTGGTGACATACAATAAGGGGATATTCTGGTAATTGTGAGTTTGTCACGGTGACAAGTAGCGGATTAAAACTAGCTAAAACCCCGTATTCTGTATTGTAAATCGCATGGTTTACACAGCGTCTATGAAAAGTAACAAACTGTGTGGTTTAACAGCCAAAAAGCCCAGATTGTGCTTGATTTTGAAGTGGAATGACCTGAGGTGGTGCTAACTACATCACAAGTCTGACATACAGTATGGCTTTTACTGAGATATGGGTTTTGCGCTCTCTCTGCAAAAACCCATATTTCAGGCTCTGATGGAGCTCACAATTCCAATCTCTCCACTCTGAAGGAGGTGAGAAAAAAATGTGATTTATTGGAGGCGCTTTTGATAATGGAGCTATGAGAATTCCAATTGCTGTAAAAAAAAAAAATGCAAGTTGGAGGCTTTTTGGACCAAGCGATCGGATTGGCAGAGCTGGAGTGAAACAGCATCTAAAAAAAAAAGTATTTTCTGTACCGATTGGACATGCCAGAATGGCTTGCAGAATAGCAAAGCATGCTAATCCAATCGGAAAGGGCTCGTTAGACATGGGTTGACATTACTCATAACTACGAGAATAGGTTCAGAACTTACACATGACATTTCCGGTCAACTACTCTCTTAAAAATCTTTTCCTTTCTAGGCCATCGAGGTCGAAATCCAGAGCTGAGCTTGACTCAAAAGGGGATGGAGCTTTTGGCATGAACATTAACTATTTCAGTATTAATTACATGAGCAAGCAATATGGGATGAATATGTTAATGCATATGTGATAATGAAATGTAATGTTTTTCTTCCTTTTTAGCGGTGGCTTTTAGTATAATTAGAACTACCTGAACCAAACTGGTGCCAAGCCAACCTTCGTTATTTAAAAGCTTTACATTCAACAACCATGTATTGCATTTGATGTTTAGCATAAAGGCCCAATTCTTTGTTGTTGGTTAATGAAAATGTTTTAAGTGTAACGGTTTTTCTGGACCCCCCTTGACCCACCCAATCTCAGATTGGCTCCTGTAGTCTACCCGGTCCCCATTACATGGTTGTGTCTGGTGGTGCACCTGTTGGCTACAGGACTCCTGAGTCTCCCGCATGATGTTAGTGGGGATATCAGCAAGACAGGCGCTGAGGTAGTGTGCTCTGAGTCCTACCTACATCCAGTGCAGCGCCTCCACCTCATCAGGATCTCTGCGTCCGCAGGGAGATGGTTCTGAGGACCTCCTTTGTGGTGCCTCCTTCTGTGCAAAAACTTCACTCTCACACAGCCAGGTTTGGTTGAACACGGGCATCTTTATTTGCATGATAGACAGACTGCCCCTCACAGCGGTCGTCCTAGCCGCTCATTCTTTCACTTGGCATCCCTTTAGAAGGTTCTTCCCTCCCAATGGAGTTGGATCACCTCTCCCCTCAGGGAGATCACCACCTGTGTCAGGTCCCTGATCACAGTGTAGGTACTATTGCCCAGGTCTGACAGCCTTGCTTGCTGCAGACCTCCAGAACTGAATCATACTCTCCAACAACTTGAACTTGAACAACTAATCACTCCTTGAACCACCCTAACTTTGGGCAGTGCTGTGTCTTATGTAACTTGGGGAATAGCCACACCTCTTGTGTCACTAACAGTGGACACAGAGTATGTTACCACCCTCCTGGTGTACATATGACACCTCACCAGGGTGTGAGGGCAAACCTCCATGATTGATGCTGGCAATCCTGTATACTTACCAGGTTTACTGGCAGCATGAGAGAGAACTGTATACCATTTTTATACATGGCTACATAAGATACAGATATATTCAAAACACAGAATTCTACCTGTCTTCAATAAACCATAAAATGAAATTTCAGGCAACAGGCATTCTAATGCTGACATTTACTGTAAATATCTTGTGCTCCAAAGTGTTAAAAGGTAGCAGTTACAAATACCACGGCAGGAAGGACAGTAGAAACCGCTAGCCTCTTTTAATTCGAAACAGGGGCAAGCATAGAAACAAACAGAAGATTTTCTGCAGGAGAATTTCGTATTTCAAAATAGATACAATCGATTCCAAATTCAAATGACCACACTGAGACCGCAGTGCAAGCGCAAGAGGCATTTTTAGCAGAAATATAAAGCCTTGTTATTTGTAGTGAGCTGTAGTATAAACATTTTGATGTCTACAAAGATAAAGCTTACAATAACATCAGGAAGTACGTATGTGACCAATTGGACATTGTAGAATGATATGCTGGGGCATCACTATCTGATGAAAATTTGTGGATTTCCTAACTTACACTGCTGCAAAGTTCTAGCGTGATGATATATCAGACTGTATATGTGTCATTAGATTTGAAAAACAATGAATTTGAAAAGATGAAGTACTACAGACCTCCTCTTCCACTTTTACAGTTGCAGCAGCCGTTATTCGAACATTTAGCTGGGGACATCCCGTGTTAAGCCGCGTGGTGGACCAGAGATGGTCAGTTGCAGACATAATGGCCCAACGGAGTAACACAGCAGGGTTCCCTGCTGTGTGAGTCCTACCAGGGTCTGCCTCTCTGTAATAGACACGCAGTAAGAGATAGGCTGAATCAGTCACTAACTGTACGCCTGTCACAGGCGATCGCGGGGGGGTTATTACAATTCTAACATTACAATAATGTAGCAGGGGGTCTCCGGAGCTGAACCGCTTTGATTTCAAGTCCGGGGACCCCCTACTTCCCAAGATACAGGCCCCGTTATGGGGTGCCGGTATCCCCATGTTAAAATCCTGTGGGTCACGTGACCGTGGGCTCTAAACAAAGCAGAGGGATACCGGCACCCCATAACGGGGCCTGTGTCTTGGGAAGTAGTGGGTCCCCGAGGCTGAAATCAACTTTGTTTAACTCAGAAGACACCCTGCTCCCTCACACTAGTATCAACCCCCCCCCCCCCCAAATAAAAAATCATTACTGTAGCGGTTAGCTGCTAAGGTAATGAAGCTGCTTACATTTTATTTTTATTCATAGTGTGCGTGAGCAGGGGGTCTCCTGAGCTGAACAAAGTTGATTTCAGCCTCGGGGACCCCCTACTTCCCGTGTTACAGGCCTCGGTATAACATTGTAAGCAGCTTCATTACCTTCGCGGCCATGCATTGCCCACTAAGGCAATGAAGGGGTTAAGGCACAGTACTGTAGCTGATTACATTACAATATGTACTGTACTACCCACCCACTTATACACAACCCACCCACCCCCTGTCCCCCCCAATAAAACCATGATTTATTATTTTATACACAGGATTAATACCCCAGGCCGGCTGGGGTCCCCAGTGGTCCCGACAGGTGTCTGCAGGCCCCACAGTGCACCCCGCAGGGTACCCACGGGTGTCTGGGGGCCTCTGGGTGGTCCCCGCTAGGTATTGTGGGCCTCCAGGTGGTCCCCGTGGGCCCCAATTGGGGTCATCCCTGATGGGTCATCCCCACAGGTGTCTGAGGCCCTTGGGTGGTTCCCACGGGTGTCTTGGGCCCTCGGGTGATCCCTGTGGGTCCACGGGGCCCCCACAGTTGTGGGCCCCCTGGTTCTTCCCAACAGTTGTCCTCCGTGGGTCCTCAGGTGGTACCGTTGGCGTCCAGGGGTCCTTGGGTGGTTCCCACGGGGGTCTGGGGCCCTCGGGTGGTCCCTGCGGGTCTGTGCAGCCCTGCGGTACCAATCCTGTATGTAAAAAAATAAATCATGTCATCTAAATAATGTGTGATTTTTCAATGTGTGTTTATTATGTGGATGTAATTGTTTGTCATTTTGTACTTTAATTTAACAAATTTTGACGATTGATTTTCATTTTTAATTAATGGTGTTTTGTGTTGGCTAATGCTAATAATGGTTGTGTTGCCGATATTTTTTTTATAATTAATGTCTTTGTTGGTTACTGTTATAATTAAGTCCTTGTTGTTTTATTAATTAATGGCTTTGATTGGATACTGTTACAATCAATTCCTTGTTGTTTTATTAATTAATGGCTTTGATTGGTTAATGTTTGAATTAATTCCTTGTTGTTTTATTAATTAATTGCTTTGATTGGTTAATGGTTTAATTAATTCCTTGTTGAGCTGGTTAGTGCTTTTATTAATTACATTTGTTGGCTACTGGTTTTATTTAGTGAATTGGGGTGTTTCTGTGTTTTTGAATGTTTTATTATTGTGTGTTTTGTGCATTAATGTATTGTGATTAGGTATTCATTGAGTGCTATAGTGGCTTATCAAGCCCATATTATTATATGGGTATGATGTACCACTATATCACTCAATGGGTATAGGGTGAGAATAGTGGTTCTGGGGTGGGTGGTTAGGCCTCCCGGGTGAGTAGCGGGGCAGGGGGGGTTAACTCCTTAATTACTGTAGCGGTTTTTAACCGCTAAGGTGATTAAGGGCCTGGGGGCCATTAGAATGTATTATTGCTATGTATGCTTTCTGGCAACAGAGGACAGGGACTTTGCCTATCCTGATGAGGACGCCCTTCATATTGCAGGGGTAAGTAGAACTGTATTTATTTACTTTATTTATGCTTGCTAAAATTGGGTTTAATAATTGGGCAAATAATCTATTGTCCATATCTGGATACTAGTTATTTTGACCATTACTGTAGTGTATGTGTTTGGGAGGGGAGGGGAGGGGGGTGTATTTATTTAAATGTAGGACCTTTTTTATTTTTTTACATATAGTACAGGATTGGTACCACATGGCTGCGAGGACCCATGGAGACCACATGAGGACCCTCGGACGCCCATGGATACCACCTCAGGACCAACGGGGGACACCTGCAGGGAAGAACCTGCCCCCCCCCCCCGCAGACCCACAGGAACCACCCAAGGGACCCAGATACCCGTGGGAACCACCCGAGGGCCTCAGACACCTGTGGGGATGATACAGGGACTCCCAGACACCCGCGGGGACAACCTGTGGACCCCATTGTGGCCCACGGGGGGTACCCATGGGGCCACCTGGAGGCCCACGGCACCTAGCGGGGACCACCTGGAGGCCCCCAGACACCCGTGGGTACCCCCCAGGGTGCACTGTGGGGCCTGTAGACACCCTTCAGGACCACTAGTGACCCCCGTCAGCCTGGGGTATTAATCCTGCGTGTAAAATAATAAATCATGGTTTTATGGGGCAACACAGGGGGTGGGTGGGTTGTGTATTAGTGGGTGGGTAGTACAGTACATATTGTAATGTAATCTGCTACAGTACTGTGCCTTAACCCTTTTATTGCCTTTGCGGGCATTGCATGGCTGCTAAGGTAAAGAAGCTGCTTACATTTTTATTTATTGTGAGTGTGAGCAGGGGGTCTCCTGAGCTGAACAAAGTTTATTTCAGCCTCGGGGACCACCTACTTTCCGAGATACTGTACAGGCCCCAATATGGCGTGCCGGTATCCCTCTTCTTTGTTTAGATCCAATGTGGATTTTAACATGGAGGTAATATCGTCACCCTTACCAGGACCTGTAACTCAGGAAGTAGGGAGTCCCAGAGGCTGAAAGTACTGTGCCTTAACTCCTTCATTGCCTTAGCGGGCATTGCATGGCCTCTAAGGTAATGAAGCTGCTTACATTTTTATACTGAGTCTGTAACACGAGAAGTAGGGGGTCTCCGAGGCTGAAATCAACTTTGTTCAGCTCAGGAGACCCCCTGCTCCCGCACACTATGAATAAAAATAAAATGTAAGCAGCTTCATTACCTTAGCAGCTACCCGCTAATGTAATGATTTTTTTATTTGGGGGGGGGGGGGGGTTGATACTAATGTGAGGGAACAGAGGGTCACCTGAGTTAAACAAAGTTTATTCGGGGACCCCCTACTTCTCGAGATACAGGCCCTGTTATGGGGTGCCGGTATCTCTCTGCTTTGTTTAGATCCCACGGTCACGTGACCCACAGAATTTTAACATGGGGATACCGGCACCCCATAACAGAGCCTGCATCTCGGGAAGTAGGGGGTCCCCGGACCTGAAATCAATGTGGTTCAGCTCCGGAGACCCCCTGCTACACTACTGTAATGTTAGAATTTTAATAAAACCCATGCGATCGCCTGTGAGAGGCGTACAATTGGAGTGACTGATTCAGCCTATCTCTTGCAGCGCATCTATTACAGAGAGGCTGACCTCGGTAGAACTCACACAGCAGGGACCCCGGCTGCGTTACTCCGTTGGGCCATTAGTCTGCTGCGGCACAACTCGTGAGGATCTCGGGCATATTTCGAAATTCCATTTCGAGATGTTTTCGAATAACGGCCGCTGCATCTGTACATTCTTTAAGCCCATGATTAAGTTTACTGATATAAGGCCATAAGTCTCTTAGGCTGACTGCAAACAAACCCCACACGACTAATGGAAGTGTGCAAAGATTTCCAATAAATTTCCGGTGGTTGCAAGTTAAAACAGACTTAGTAAAGAATAGCATCACACTTCAACCACTTACATTAGGACTGCTGATTGATTATTTTCTCTCATATCAGGTATTCCATCTGCAGATTTCTGTACAGTGTATTTGTGATCCTAAGAGATACAGTATAGGCAAAGCCTCCAGTTTGATGCCGTTCCTCAGATGGAGAAAAAGGTCAGGGTGGGCACTTGCACTGGTGTTCCAGCTTTGGATGTGGTTTTGGTTCTAAAATGATCCTAGTTTTGTTTTTTTGGATTTAGTTTCACAAAAATGTTTGGTTTTCAAAAATTGTAAAATAACATCATAAAGCATGAAAACAATGCTTAAAATAAGTAGAATTATAAAAACAGTAAGGCAACAAACACATCTACACTGAAAAAGGGCACAACCTTTTTCAATATTTTAGTACATAGAGAATGGTCAAATGGGGCTACATACTGTATTACCAATAAGTACAAGACAGGTGAAATGTAACGACTACAAGGGTAGGTCCAAACTTCTCAGTACGAAGGACACCGTATATTTTACACATTTTTGCGGGCCAAAGAAAAAAAATATTTTTATAATTTTTATATATTTATATATTTTATAAATGAATGAATAAGTTTTATTTGGATCTTTTTGGGCTAATCAGCATGATATGATTCAGTACAAAAGAGAAATGTGACTATTACAAAGAAAGGATACCGTGCTTACACTGGAAAATGATATATAATGAGCAAAAATATATATATTTCAAGTTGCTGGGGGCCAGATGAAACCTTGTGGGGGGCATTATGTGGCCCCCGGGCCGTAGTTTGGAGACCCCTGCCCTACACCAATGCATTGCTAGTGGTAATTAACTCAGACTTATTGGTGTAAATGACAAGAAAGCTATCGCTATTTTAATGTTGCATCCAGTAATTTTAACTGTAATGTTACTGACTTACTGTACATTGTGATACAAACGCCTATTTTTTTAAACACATTTTTTTATCCAGTTACAATATTAACATTAATTTAACAGAGTTTGATGAGCGCTGACCTACAGTATGAGAGGTACAGTATGGCTTTCCACATTGGAAAGGACTGTCCCTACTGGGATGAAAATGTGTTAAGGATAGTGGCATGTATAGAAAGTATTAAAATGCTTATGATGGTTTTTACAATCTTTATCTAATGTCTTTGGTGATAAGACATTATCATGTCAGCCAGCGCTTAAAACAAGAGGTGAGTTGTTGTTTTTAACCCTTTAATTTGCGCTTCCAAGTAAAAAATAAATAAATCTCAAATTAAACCAAAGGGTTCTTGCTCTTTAATGCTTTACAATTTCTAGGCTTATGGCTGATGAATAAAAGAAACAGCATCAATGAATAAGTTCGGAAGTCAAGTGCATTCCCTGAGCATGCTCTGTAGTATAATTGAGAAATGATATTCAATAGACCAAAAATATCCAAATGTAAAAAAATGATTAGCACGCCAATTAATGTGATAGTAATTACTTTTAGTGATGGAAAAAATGGGAACAAAATGTTGGCTCGGTTAAACTTTCATGGTCATTAGTATCACGTTAGCTGTCAGGCTACTCTTCTCATACAGTACACTAAAAAAGGCAAAAACCACCAGGCTAAAACTGTAGGCTGACCCTTGAAATGGGAGGAAGATTTACGTGACAATGTTAGGACATCATTCACAGTTATTAGCCTGTTTATGTTGAAAACACCATATCGCAAGATTAATAATAGTTGCTCAGTGTTATTTCATTGGCTGTATCATCATCAGGGAAATAGGCTTTTCATCAACTTCAAAAGCTGCTCCAATGCCAAAAATAAGAGTAGATAGCAATCAGGGTTAATATACTGTAGGGTTTGACTGATGTCGAATAACCCTACACCTTGAGTAGAGTAGATGAAGAAGAGGAGATACATTGTTAAACTAGCACCCATCCACCAAACATTCTACCAGTCTCCACTACTCCAAGAACAGATTATGGATTTCATTCCCCACCTAATATCGCCTCTGCTACCCTACATTTCTTTCCACATTCACAGACTGCCTCCTCTTTTTCTTCACCCAAAGTGTAAATGAGCGAAAACTTCAAATGAAGAAAGATGCTGATGTTAAGGAGAATTAGGATACAGTAAGATCTAGATTCCCAAAAGCATGTTAAGCTTTAGCATGCCTTTCTTCCCTTTCATTTAAATGGTTTTGAAAGGCGTGCTAAAGCCAGCCCCCTTCTGGGGATCTGGGCAATAGATGGAAAAAATAGATGGAGGATTTGGGAAAATGGCAAGAGCACGGTTTGTGTTGCCGTCAACTTAATGTCCTTCTAAACACCTCCCACTATTTGATGAAAGTCCAATAGAAGGCCTCTATCTTCAGTGAATTCAATTAATTTGTAAATACTGTTCCGTACAAACAAAAACTGCATTGTGAATCCCAGAGGTGCAAAGGTTTTTCGCTGTTTTCTTGAAACAAGCTAACCCAATCTATTCATTTAACTGAATTGCTTTATATAGACATAGAGATACAAATCTAAGTAGCAGTCAATAACTGGTTATATATTCTTTAAAGTAGCAACCTGCTTGCATATAAGCAGTGAGGTACGGCACTCCCAAAGAGTTGAAGCAAAGGTGCCTCTGATTAATAGCGTAGTACAGGTCCGCATAGATATCCAGCACACTTGGGATTTTTGCTTAATTGTGATCTATTCAGTCATCGGTGTTTCAGTCCCTGTTGGGAACTTTGTCAAGATGTCTATACTGTATATTTTTGACTATACTGTTTTTTAACTCTTGGAGATCCCTGTTAAAGTCCTTGCAATGCTTGGCAATCATATGACAATATCATTGCTGAGGACATAATGAACAACAATTTTGCACTTACAGCCTGACAGGCCTGCAACATCCATTATGGTGGCGATGTAACAACCAAAAATTGCAATGAACTAGTGTAAAGATTTCTGGCACTGTGTGGCTCCCAGAAAGTAGGAATAAAAGAGAATACAATTAATAAAACAAGTGGATAGGAGATGATTCCTAGATAATCAATTTGAAATACTAGAGTGTAAACCTGAATACAAATAATCAGAAAACCAGTGTTGAATTAAAGTCGCTTGGTTTCATTAATTTTATATCTTATATAGTTTGTCATGAATGTGACAGTATCAGGAGCACATATTTAGCATCATCATCATCATCATCATCATCATCATCATCATCATTTACTTTCTGTGAGTAATTAGCAAGGTCAAAGGCAAAATAAGAAGGAGAAAGTAGCTTTATGGTCCTGCTTGCTTTTATTTTTATCCTGTAACCATGAGGGAACCTGAACTGACATCTGACAGTTGAGCCGTTAAATACATGTACAGTATCTTATAATAAAGGCCCCAAATATCCTATATTTAGGAGAAACAGGTGCTGAGGTCCTGAGCTTTGTGTACCACAAGCATGAATCTTAACCATTTCTTACAGAAATAGGAGTGTTAGCCTCAGGTTCTCTGTTTTGTACAACATCCCACCTAATATGGAAACATAAGGGTTCATATCAGCTCAAGCAGGCAGTGTTTTCTTAACCAGACCTGAAGGACCGGCCCAGGTTGTGGCTTCAATAGTGCGGAGAGCAGAGATGAGAGTTGGCTCACACAAAGAAGGTCTTGTTTCCGGCAGATGTCCCAGATACCAGGCCATCATATCCCACCACAAAAAAAAAAAGTTGCGTAAAAAATGTGCATTCTTTCTGACCTGACAGCGAAAGTCTGTTCCACTATTTAGACTTCTGGAAACATCTCTCGTGATCAAGGCATGTCTAGTAACCTTTGACTGTTCTGAATTCTGCACTCACCCAAAACATTAAGAAAATATAAGCAGTGTTTTAAAATGACCAATATTCTACTTACTAACAAACAACTAAAACAAATACACCTTCATATCTACTGTAAATAATATCCCCATTTGAACTTTAAAAATGCCATTGTTGAAAATTCAGAATTTATACTCAAGCAATAAGAGAGTAAGACATAAGTGTTTTGCATATTCAAATTTTAAGTACAATGTGCAATACACTTTTACAAGTTCATAAAACCATGTATATAATACTTATTTTCCATGTACAGTTAAGCATAAAAAAATGAACACATGAAATAGATAAATAAACAAGAAAGTACGTTTATCTAAATGTTAAAATGCATTGACCTTAATTAAGATATTTTATTACATGAAATAAAAAGTCTTCACAGTGCATATAGTTCACAACAGTTTTTTTGTTCATTTGCATTCCATACACTATACATCAGTTTTCTACGATGTGTTTTTTTCCATATTCTGTAATGACAGGTGTATAATATTACAGGTTATCCTCACACATTGGCAAATATGTATTATTTACTGCAACCTTGGTATATGACTTCATTTAGAAAATATTAGAAAATAGAACAGCTGTAGAAAATAGACACGTCCTACTGCTTAAACAAACTCATGCCCAACCTCTTAGGTCTGATCCAAGAATCACAAATATTAAATGATGGCTCACTTGTCACGCTTGAACAAAGAATAGAAGATGATAAATATACTGTACTAAACCCTCAGGCAATAACATAGCAGTCCCAAAACACAAAGATACAGAATGCTTCTCACATTGTGGCGATGACTCTCTTCAGTCCAAAGCACCAACATAACATTTTATTATCCACTCCTTGGGAAAGTTAAATGTTTGGTTAGAAAATACTGTGTCTGCAAATAAAAATGGATTAATTCATTATTGTATAACAATGAATTAAATCTTCAGAAAAAAAACATTTAGGACTAGAGTCGTCCAATAGCGCCAAGGGGTAAAAAAAGGAAGTTACGGCATTCCTTGATGTGTTACTGCATAAAATAACACATACAGTATTTGAACATATGTGTTAAATATATTGGAGCCGGGCATCAAAATGAGTATATAACAGCGGCACCTAGGGCTCTAGGCCAATGTAGCACAAAGAGAATGACCAATTTAAAAAAGGACGACGAGGGATCCTTGACTCCTGTTAGTGAGGAGCAGCGTTCAGTCTTTCATTTGCGCTTTTCCATTCCCAACGCTATTACAGCAGCTATAAATTGGGGCTTTCTTGGGGCTGTGCACTGACTGAAAACCTAGTGTTTTCTTTGTATAGCCTGGGTCCCTTGGTCCCCCCACCGGTTCCCCGCTTAGCTCCACTACAGTGGGGGAACCAACAGAGCGTTGTTGCAGTGTTAGGGAGGGGACGAGTCCCCGGAGGCACCCTAAGCAGGGCACCACCATTTTGAGTATATGCGCGCATGTGCAGTGGAATCGCGCATGCGCAGAGGACCTCCTAGTGGCAGCCATTAGAGGCATAGGGCTCCGCGGGGACTATAGCCCCCAGAAGGCACTGGTCAGGTGCAGGCAAGCAGCCAATCGCACATCCGAATTCCCCTGCTACCAGGATTGTTAATTTTCATGTGCTGAGGAGCACGTCAGTCGGAGCTGGGACCAGGAGAGGGTAGGGTGTGTGCAGGATGTCTGTGACCCCTGCACTAAGCCAGAGACCCCATTAGGCCCCAGATAGGTCCCTACTCCCCATTTAGCTTGTGGCTGCTGCAGGAATCATCCCAGTAGATAGGGACATTACCATGTAGCAACCAGCATGAGAGACACAGCCAGGACATGGCGGTGACTGGCATCTGGGACCAGATCACCGTACACAGAGAGAGACTATTACGGTGGGACCCACCACCCCACGTGGAGGCGGACTCATCGCTGATGACGACGGCGTGTGACCGGACGGCTTCCACTTGTCTTCAGTCAACGCTACCGGGTGCTGGAGTACCCGACAGGTATCACACCTACACCTACAAGTACACTAACTTTAACACGCGCTTGTGGGCAGGGCTGTCACACACACTTTGGGTGGGTTGACTCTTGTGGATAGCAGGGTGGTTGGGTGCCCAGGGGCAACTCAGTACGTTGTGGAAGTTTCCCATCCAAGTGTGGACACTGTGTTGGAGTGCACTGTCGGGTTACGGCATGTCCTATTTTGTGTGGGTGGTATATTGTTCTTCCTTTTTCATATGCATGCAGTAAACTGTTATCTATATCATTGTGTGTGTTATTGCATTGGGTCCTGTGACGGGGTTACCCAACACAGTTATGATCCCGCACAGGCGGAGGCGCTGTCACCAGATGGATCAGGTACACCCCAGGCTCCCAGCAGCAGAGGTTCAGGCCTCCTGTGAGCCACAGTTAACGCACCACACACACACAGTAGCTGCCACATTTCCTATAGGGTGGGGGAAATCGCATTACATTTGTTTATTTTTCAAATCAGATATTTTGAAGCCTGAAGTCTTCTTCTCCAAATTGATAAAGGGGAACGAGAATAAGACGAATGCCGCTGTTATCTCAGCAAGCAGCATGTGGAGCGTCCTATAGCAGGTCCGTCATGCAGCAACAAGAGGGATACAAATTGCTAACACATGCAGTGGGATCATATTCTATAAGCATAGTTTGAAAAATACTCTTCTTAAACAAGAATAGATATGTTTACGAGACATATTTAGGAAATATTGAGGATAACCCCTTTTGATGGTCACATATTGTAATTTGTGGATTATTATTTAACTGGTACCAAACAAGCAGTGCTAATCACATCCTTTAGTTACGTTTTCTTAATGATGGACTTCAGTGAGTGTTACCTCCTCTTTTTCTATATAGCACAGATTTACCATTCAATTTTTACTGAAGGTAAATTCAAGAATAACTACTCTTAAATATGCAATCAGGTATGTTATCAGTACTAAAAGTACAAAACAGAAAGATTTAATATAATATGTGTATTGTAATGCATGTTTTTACTAGGTATGGGCGGTACTGTCAAAATCCATTCCCTGGAATTGACCTTGGCTTTCCCTGCGAAATCCATTCCGCTGAGATTACCCCGGCTTTCCCTGCAAAATCCATTCCGCTGAGATTACCCCGGCTTTCCCTGCGAAATCCATTCCGCTGAGATTACCCCGGCTTTCCCTGCAAAATCCGTTCTGCTGAGATTCCCCCGGCTTTCCCTGCAAAATCCGTTCTGCTGAGATTCCCCCGGCTTTCCCTGCAAAATCCGTTCTGCGGTGTAAAATCCATCGACGGATTGTTCCAGTATCAATCCATACGGATTAATCCAAAGCCGCCATTGGATACAATCTGGCTGCATTTCTAAGAATCCAATACGTGGATTCCAGAATCCGATGCCGGTTTGTTAAAATTCCGACTACAGATTATTAATCTGCCGTGTGAATTGTGAGTGATTTAAAAAAAAAAAAAACTTGAAAAGATGAATCATCCTTTTTGATACTGATCCACGGAAATCCACGGACCAAAGTCCGCAAAAATAATTTCACCTTTCTCTGGTATTTACATTTTCCTTCTGACGGGGTAATGCATTCCAATAGGACTTTTGTGCAATTATTTTCTATTGTGGAAACTATTGATGTAAAATCAATTTATTAATTAGTATTGGACAATGCATCATCAGAATTTTTCTAGGAGTGTTGAGAACCACAAATTAGTTCTGTTATCAGAGGCAAATATTATCATACAGCTCACAGCTAGTGTGACTGAGGTAAACATCACATGCAATTAATAATTTATTGATTTGTGGAGCAAAAACCGTTTACTTTGTTGCAGTAGTTACAAAGCATTACATTACTGGAGTTATATCATTGATTTTCAGTTGTATATCTTGTTAAAAGGGATGTGACTTTTAAGTAAAGCTATTCCTTGACACTCTCGCCAATATCTCACTATAAATATGTAAAAAAAGAAAAGAAGCAGTTATGGGCACCATTTTAACAGGTAGTGAATTTTGGCAAATGGAAAACTTATCTAAATAATGGCGTAATGAATGATGTGGTCTGATGCAAGATTTCCTCTGTTATTGTATACTTATCTTGTCTTATTTACATCAGTCTCCCACTTACAAAATGTGGGCAAAATTAGGATCAAGGCCAGAAAAATAATTATCTGGGAAAACAATGATTAACTCTGCAGATTAGTCAACGTACTTCTTTTACCTGAAAGAGACGTGTTTGCATGCAAGCTTTCTGACGTGGATGATTTAATAGGTTTTATTGCAGTTCCTCTTGAAAAAGGTCCAAAAGTGGGACGGAAACTTTGACCACTGCAATAAAACCTATTAAATGATGGCTGGTTATAGTTTGTCTTTGCCACCCTTCTAAAGCACACGTGACAAGTGTAGCCAGGTCCCCTCTCACCTCCTAGCCAGAAGGAGGACGGCTGCGGACGTGTCCGGGTGCCGCCGGAGCTGCGGGTGGACTCGGCAAAGAGCAGGTAGAGCTCTGGTGCTGCGGAGCACAGGCGGTGGCCATCTTGCCTTTCGCGCATGCACAGTATGAGCTGTGTGCGAAAGTGCAGTACAAACGGAGTTGCAGCGGCCAATACAAAGGCACTGCATGGGACTACGAGTCCCAGCAGCCTCAGGGGCTGCTAGACATGTGCTGCAGGAGAGCAATAAAGCTTCTGGAAACATGGAGAGGACAGAAATATACATTTGGCGTGCTAGGAAGACCATGCCAGTCGGGAGCCGGACAGCAAGGGGTGAAGTAAGGTCCAGGGAGAAGTGCTCCGCTGGACTAGGTCAAATACCCCATTAGGTCCCAGCTAGAACCTGATAGCATTATAGATAGGGACGCTCCCCATAGTACATTAGTTCAGTATTACTGCACCTGTGACGGACACCACGCAAAGTGTGCGGCCTGCGATCTGGGACAAGAACACAGGCAACCATAGACATTTAAAGGGACACACTCCAGCTCTAGCTCCCTCCAGAGGCGGACGCCTGAGGACAAGGGAAGGAGACGATCCAAGGATCCAACAGACTGCGGTGTGGGACCATGTTGCGGTTCGCTAGATCCATCAGCCATGTTGGCCTGGTCTGACTTAAGACCAGGGAGCTATCAAAGTGCACCAACGGCCATACACTATGGGTAGCGCTACTCCACACACTATTTGGGTGGGCCTGACCAAGTGGACACTGGCCTTTTTTTGCCTTCCTCTTGATCAATACAAATGTACCAAGGTAGCCAGCTTTATTTTACTACTAATAATGAAGAATGTTGGTTAATAAAACAGATATCACAGTTTCTATAGGATTTAATGGCAGTGATTATGCAGAATATCACAAAACATCCCATAATAACGCACCAGTGAAGCAATAACCCTGGCTATACTGTATACATGTATAGCCATGGCTAGTCCAGACTATCTTTCTGCCTTCCTGTCACGTAAGTTCTGATAGCTGCAGACTTATCCTGTGGGTTTACCCCTCTTCATGATGCCTCTCTGAGTGACAGGGGTGGAGGTGAACAGGAGTCTGTGTACAGCCAATCATGGTGCAGACCCTGTGCCCTCTCCCTCTGAGCTTGGGTGTAAGTGTTCAAATGATAGGAGTTGAGCTCAGCCCCTCCTGGGGGGAGAGAGTCAGTTCAAGTTCCTCCCGGCTGGGATTGAGACGTGCCTTCAGCCCCTCCTGGGACTAAGTGAGCTCAAGATCTGTGCAGTGCATAAGGCCTCAATATTACCTGCTGGCCAGCACCATCCAGGGGTCTGGAACCCATTCTCCACTATGATGCAAACGCTGTAATACCACCTCCAGTGGCTGCACCAATAAAGACCCTTTTTTAATATACTTCTGCCAAAGTCACAGACTATTGGGCAGAGGTATGGGAGAAAAGACTGTCATGGCGGGGACTGACTCCAGATGTATATTGGTTCTTTCTTTTAAAATGTGTATGCTATTTATTTTGCATATTGATGTAGTGTTCTGGAAATTTTGGTGGTGTTTTAAATAGTTTATTTCTGGCTTTTGATTGGTGTTTGCTTTTTAATGTTAGATTATTTTTTTACTTTTGATTTTGAATGATGCTGTTTATTTAGATATTTATTTTATTTATTCATGGTTTTTTGTTTTAGTGTTTTAATTGTTTATTCTGGTCTTTATTTTGGATTTGATTGATTGGTAGTAATCTTGTATTTGTTTTTATTTTGAGATTGTTTTGAATGATCTTGTTTATGATTGTTTTTTTTAGGTTAACCATTGACTGACATAGTGTTAAATCATGGCCATATTATATCACAGCAAAAAACGAATGGCGCACAGCCAGGGAGCCAGGTGTGGAGTAAAAGGTTTTCTTTTATTTCAGCATGGTAAGAGACAAAATCACCCCTTGGGGGACACAGGCAGAAACCTCCTACGCGTTTCGGACCAACGGGTCCTTTATCAAGGAGTATGGGGTCTGCTTTGGGTGGGCACCTTAAATACCTAATGTTTGATAGGCCATATTATATCAGCATGATGTACCCACTGTGCCATTCAATTGTTTGATCGTGTTGATATGTGTTCATTTTGCAAAGCAATGTTGTTTAATTTGGGCCTGTTTTTGTATTCCTTCACCATTTCTTGCTATAGTGGTAAATCATGCCCATATTATATGAGCATGATTAACCACTGTACCAATGAATGGGTGAAGGGTGGGGGTAGTTGCCTGGGGAGGGTGGTTAGGCCTCCTGGGTGTCCCTTATCCTTGTGGCCACATGTAAGAAGTGAAGCTTGATATTTTATGTCGGCATCCTGTCCAATCCTGGGATAGCAGCAGAGTGAAAAAGGATCGGTATGACGTCCAAACCGGAACAAACGTTGGAACTCACCAGCCGAAGTTGAATAAAAAAACTTTATTAGGCTACATAAAAAATGTGAACACCCACATAGAGACCCTAGCTCCTCCTCCCACGCGTTTCACGCCGTCAGTGGCGCTTTCTCAAGGAGATGACAAGAGAGGGGGGAAGACTCTATTTAAATCCCTCCTCTCTGATTAAAACATTGCACACATCTGTGTGCTATACACGTGAGCAATGTATTAGCAATCATATGGGCTAAGCATGGACCAAACTGATTCAAAGGAAAAGATAGGTGTACCAAACAAGTGAATCTTAAATAGATTAACCCTTGGCTTAAAGCTTATAATCAACATTAATTAGAATGTTAATAATCTTGTATAGTTTATAAATTATAATTTCAATTAATTTATCAATAATGAAAAAGCATATATCTAGTGTCATATAAGTTAACAATCACTATGATATATATAAAATAGTATGTTATCATTAGTATAATCTATAATATTTGACATTAGATTGTATTTGTTATTTTGTTTGTGGCAACGGAGGACATGGACGGTGATGAGGATGAGGATGGCCTACATTGTGGCAGCCTGGCAGGGGTGAGTGTAAGTTTTATTTATTTTATTTCTGCAGCTTAATGTTTTATTTTAAATGGGCAAATGCACTATTATCCATATAGCCTATCCTTCCGGCAGCTACTTCTTTTTCCTGGGCCTTTCCTCTGTCAGTCCTGTTAGTGCAGGCAGTGGAAAGGTTAATTCCTTCCATAGGCCTGTGTGTGTATTACAGCCTTGGATGATTTCATCAGTATTTGTTACGATGCGCGGAAAACGCCCCCTGTGGCGTGTTCCTTCCTTACTTGTTTCATTTCTGATCGCCACCCTCTAGCTGCGAGTCAAGATCCTGTGTCTTTAAGTATTCTGAAGATTCCTACGCCATCTTGCTTTCTGGCAATTCCTGCCCTCTTCCTCCTGACAGGAAGTAAGCCTCTCTCTGACTTTCTCATTTCTGTTTGCTGCCTGCCCTGGTTCCTGCTAGTACTACCATTGCATGCTGTTCCTGCCTGGACCTCCTGGGACCTTTACTCATCTCCTTTGGATTCCGGAAGACTGGGACAGTCACTCATTTACTACTGATGTTAGTTTACCATTGGGTAGTGTAGGACCTGCTGAGTAGGGTTTACCTTGACATGGTAGCAGGCTTATAGTCCTTTGGCCAAAGGATTAAACTAAGAACCCTTACGTTGTATTTAGTTTTGCTGCACTCTGCTGTTTCTGGCACTATGCCTTTAAGGAGGCTGGACGTCCTCCAAGAAGCTTTTCCTTTGTGGATGTCACCTTGTGCTCTGGACTCTTTCCTCCCCTGCTCATCAATTGTGGCTTACCCACACCCCCCGCGTTGGTGCCTGAGAACGCGTGCACTCCCGCTCTGCTGTTAGAGCATGCGCACACATGCAGCTGGACCAGTCGTGTCTCTGAGTTTGGCTCCGCACCTCCGGACGCATCGCGCATTCTCCTGCGCGCGGTGCGGTCACGTGACTACATGCGCCGATCCACATCTTGCGCGGCAACTCACTCCCTTTCGTCTCTCCTGCGGATTCCCCACCTCGCTATCGGGTCCCTTCCTTTCTCTCGGCTTGTGTGTAGGAGCACAAGCGTAACATTATGCACGGCCAAACAAACGGACCCCCAGAGGAGGCCCCCCTAGTCTAGGAAGGATCGCTCGGAGTTCGATCCTGAAGGGGGGGTACCGTAGGAATCGAGGAACTCGCCCCCTGCGGCGTGTTCCCTCCTTGCCTGCCTCATCTCAGTTCCCGCTCTCCTTGCAGAGCATGCACGCAACTGCGGTTCCTCTACTCTTGCCATGGAGTCGGCCCACCCACGGTCGCATCGCACATTCTCTCACAAGTGGCGCGTACACGTGACAGTGTGCACTGCCCTCTAGCTGCGAGTCAATGTTTCCGTGTTTCCTGAGGTCTGCTGCTACTCTCCACGCAGAAGCCTGTGTTCCTATCTTCCTATGCATCGCTGCCCCCTAGTCTGGTATGGATCGCTCTGAGTTCGATCCTGAAGAAGGGGGTACTGTGACGATGCGCGGAACACTTCCCCTGCGGCGTGTTCCCTCCTTACCTCTTGTTCTTCTGATCGCCGCCCTCTTGCGGCGAGTCAAGATTCTCTAATATCTCTCTGGATGGCGTGCGCCGCCCTCTAGCTGCGAGTCAAGACTCTCTATGTGGCGGGCGCCGCCCTCTAGCTGCGAGTCAAGATCCTGCATCTTTAAGTGTTCTGAAGCAAACAACGCCATCTTGCTTCCTGGCAAATCCTGCCCTCTTCCTCCTGACAGGAAGGAAGCCTCTCTCTGACTTTCTCATTGCTTACAGCTGCTGCTGCTGCCTTTTAATACCGTCAGTACTCTAGGCTTCGCGTGCCTGTCCTCACATGCTGTTCCTGCCCTCACATGCTGTTCCTGCCTGGATTTCCTCTGGGACACTTCTCATCTCCTTTTGGATTCCGGAAGACTGGAACAGTCACTCATTTTACCACTGAGGTTAGTTCACTGTGTGGGTAGTGTAGGACCTGCTGAGTAGGGTTTACCTTGACGTGGTAGCAGGCTTATAGTCCTTTGGCCAAAGCATTAAACTAAGAACCCTTACGTTGTATTTAGTTTTGCTGCACTCTGCTGTTTCTGGCACTATGCTTTTAAGGAGGCTGGACGTCCTCCAAGAAGCTTTTCCATTGTTTATGTGACCTTGTGCTCTGGACTCTATCCTCCACTGCTCCTCACTTGTGATAAACTCACACCCCCCGTGTTGGTGCCTGAGAACGCGCGCATTTACGCTCTGCTGCCAGAGCATGCGCGCACATACAGCTGGACAAGTCGTGTCTCTGAGCTTGGCTCCGCACCTCCGGATGCATCGCGCATTCTCCTGCGTGCAGCGCGCTCACGTGACTACATGCGCCGATCCCCAGTTGCGATCCTATTTCGGTACTCGTGCGGTTTCCCCACCTCGCTATCGGGTCCCTTCCCTTTCCCTACACTTGTGTGTAGGAGCACAAGCGTAACATTATGCTTGGCCAAACAAACGAACCCCCAGAGGTGGCCCCACCTTCTCTCCTGTTCCTGTACCCCTTTAACATTGGGAGATCCTAATAGTCCCCCCATGTCTACTAAGGATCACTCGGAGTTCGATCCTGAAGGGGGGGGTACTGTAAGGAATCAGGGAAAACGCCCCCTGCGGCGTGCTCCCTACTTACCTGCCACATCTCAGTTCCCGCTTTCCTTATAGAGCATGCACGCACCCGCGGTTCCCTACTCATACCACGGAGCCCGGCCACCCCCGGTCGCATCACGCATTCTCTCACGCGTGGCACGTACACATGACGGCGTGCGCCGCCCTCCAAGTGCGAGTCAAGTTTCACTCCCCCTTGTGGCATATTCTCTACCTGTGTGCCTAGTTTCCCTGATGTCTCCCTGTATGGCGTGTGCCGCCCTCCAGCTGCGAGTCAAGATTCCCTGTCTCTCTGAATGGCGTGTGCCGCCCTCTAGCTGCGAGTCAAGATTCTCTGATGTCTCTGTATGGCGGGCGCTGCCCTCTAGCTGCGAGTCTATCTTCCTATGCATCTCTGCCCATTATTCTGTTGGATCAATCGGAGTTCGATCCTGAAGAGGGGGGTACTGTTACGATGCGCGGAACACGCCCCCTGCGGCATGTTCCTTCCTTACCTGTTTCATTTCTGATTGCTGCCCTCTAGCTGCGAGTCAAGATCCTGTGTCTTTAAGTATTCTGAAGCTTCCTACGCCACTTGCTTTCTGGCAATTCCTGCCCTCTTCCTCCTGACAGGAAGTAAGCCTGACTTTTTCATTGCTATTAGTCATTTTCTGACTGCCGTGGTTCCTGCTAGTACTACCATCGCATGCTGTTCCTGCCTGGATTTCCTCTGGGACACTTCTCATCTCCTTTTGGATTCCGGAAGACTGGAACAGTCACTCATTTTACCACTGAGGTTAGTTCACCATGCGGGTAGTGTAGGACCTGCTGAGTAGGGTTTACCTTGACGTGGTAGCAGGCTTATAGTCCTTTGGCCAAAGGATTAAACTAAGAACCCTTACGTTGTATTTAGTTTTGCTGCCCTCTGCTTTTTCTGGCACTATGCCTTTAAGGAGGCTGGACGTCCTCCAAGAAGCTTTTCCTTTGTGGATGTCACCTTGTGCTCTGGACTCTTTCCTCCCCTGCTCCTCAATTGTGGCTTACCCACACCCCCCGCGTTGGTGCCTAAGAACGCGCGCACTCCTGCTCTGCTGTCGGAGCATGCGCACACATGCAGCTGGACCAGTCGTGTCTCTGAGCTTGGCTCCGCACCTCCGGATGCATCACGCATTCTCCTGCTTGCGGCGCGGTTATGTGACTACGTGTGCCGATTCCCAGCTGCGCGGCAACTCACTCCCTTTCGTCTCTCCTGCGGATTCCCCACCTTGCTATCGGGTCCCTTCCTTTCTCTCGGCTTGTGTGTAGGAGCACAAGCATAACAGTATTCAAGGGCGGGCCTAGCAACTTCTGAGGATGTCAATCTGAGGGGTGAATACTGGTTGGAACGCCCCCCTGTATGTGTGGGCCTATCAGTATCCAGATCTGGCTTGCTATGAGTCAGAGTTACAGACACTCCCCAAAGATTATAAATCCTGACTTTCTCCCAAATTCAGTGAGTTTCTGTTCAGTTCAGTCCAAAGAATGGAGTTATAGAAGAAGAGAGGAGTCTCTTCCTCCCACTCATGAGGGGATGGGAGGGAAGAGGAGTAGGCCTGAGTCAAGGCTCTGACTATGAGGAGAAAGAGTTATAGGAGATGTTGAAGCTACAGCAATGAAGAATGCCTGTCTCTCTGTCATGTTGAGCTGCCTACAATAAACCATCAGAAAAGACAATGCTGTCTGTAACTGTCTCTGTTGTATGGAGGAATGTCAGTAGGGGCCCATCCCCTGAACAACCACAGAGGATCCCTGCTGGCTGGAGGTGCTGCACCCACTGAGAACAAGGTAACCTGTCCCTCCTGTCCTGTTTCTCCCCACACCACCACGGAGCACTCAGCCCTCCTGTTACCAACAGGTATGTACCACCACACAGCGTAGCAGAAAAAGGCATACCCACCCCTATCTCACTTAGAGGCAGGGGTAGATGGGCTACATCCATATCTGGATAATAGTAATTTTGTTCATTACTGTAGTGTATCTGTTATGGGGGAGGGGAGTGTATTTATTTCCCTTTTTTTAATAAAAAAAAGCACAGGATTGGTACCGCAGGCCAGTGGAAACACCCGGACACCTGCGGGAACCACACGAAGGCCCCCGGACACCCGAGGGGATAACCCAAGGGCCGTTGTCGTCCTATGGGAACATTCCTATGCTTAACAAAAATAAATAAATTAATGTAATTTGTGTTATGGGGGTATAGGGGTTTTTGGGGGCACAGGGACTGGGGGGGTAGCACATATTGCAAGGTTTATTGGGGGCAATTGCCACCAATAAAGCTGCTATTGGGGCTTAACCCCTTCATTGTCTTAGCGGCTAGCTGCTAGCTCATTTAAGGTAATGAAGCTGCTTTAATGTATTTTTTTTAAATAGTGTGCGGGAGCAGGGGGTCTCCTGAGATGAACCACTTTGATTTCTGGCCCTGCTTCCCGAGTTAAAGGCCCTGGTATGGGGCATCGGATGCCAATGTTGCCGCCATTTTTACATCGTCCGCGTCAGATGACGTGAGACGTTTAAATAATGGAAGAGATACCGGCACCCCATATCTGGGTCTGTAACTGGGAAGCAGGGGGTCCCCGAGGCTGAAATCAGTGCGGTTCATCTCGGGAGACCCCCCGCTCCCGCACACTATTAATAAAAATTACATTAATGCGGCTTCATTACCATAGCGGATAGCCGCTACGGTAATTAATTATTTTTGATTGATATGTATGATTTCATACTGTTGTACATGAGCAGGGGGTTTCCTGAGCTGAACTGCATTGGTTTCAGCCTTGGGAACCCCCTACTTCATGAGATACAGGCCCCGTTATGGGGTGCCGGTATCCCCATACAGGATTTAAACCCCCCGGTCACATGACGCGGGAGAATTAAAAGCACAGGGGATACCGGCACCCCATAACGGGGCCTGTATCTCATGAAGTAGGGGGGTCCCCGAGGCTGTAATAGCTCAAGTTATCCTGTTAGGACTTTCTTCTGCTCCAGAACACTGTGTTGCTCTAGCTATAAAAGCAACGGTGGATCAACATGAAAAGGATAAACAAATTGTAATTTTAACCTTTGGCATCAACAATGATATTGTATGGTGCTCATGGGTTAGTGGGCCTGTAAAAAAAAAAATCAAAACATGTACAGAGTACCTATTTCAATCAAACACAAACAGGGACACCAACAGGAGGGGAAAGCTGGGACAAGAGTCGGAGGCCCGGCGGCTGAGGGGGGCCAACTTCTTTGCACATCTGCTGGTCCTCTCGTTGCCACCGGGCTGCAGCTCTCCCAGCTGCGGGCCTGCCTCTCCTCATTGACACTATCCCGCGCCAAGCCTCTGATGTCAGCGCGTGCCAAAAGCTGAGCTAGCTTCCGGCGCACACCGGAATGAGGGAGAGGCCTGGTGCGTGCCGGCGTCAGAGAGAGGCTTTGTGCATTTGGGGCTTTGTATGTATTTGTGGGTGGGGGCTTTTCTTGTATGCATTTGGGGGGTATGTATTTGTTGTGGCGGGGGATTTTTTGGTATGTATTTGTGGGGTTTGTATGTATTTGGGGGTGGGTGACTTTTTTGTATGTATTTGGGGCTGGGGGGATTTTTTTTTTATTTGGGGGTGGGGCTTTTATGTATTGGGCGGTTGTATGTATTTGGGGGTAGGGAAGTTGTATGTATTTGGGGAGTGGTGTTTTTTCCCCCATGTATTTGGGGGGGGTGGGTTATATATATTTGGGTGGTGGGATTTTTTGTATGTATTTTGTGTTTTTGGTTTAATTATTGTGGAGGTGATTGTGTGTGTGGCCGAGGGGGGGATGGAATGAGTGTGAGGAGGGGGGATAAGGAGAGCGGGATTTAGTGAAAGGGGAGTAATTGGAGGGGGGAGAGAGAGAGGTGGTGTAAGAGAGGGTGTAAGGAAGCGAGAGGAGTGAGGGGGGAGAGTAAGTGAGGGAGATGGGGTAAGAGTGAAACGGGGGGAGAGAAATACATGGGAAGATATAGAGGTGTTAAATGGGGGTGGGGGGGAGGCTCACAAGACCATCGACATGTGGGGTTGGGGGGAAATCTAGTCCTGGTTCCTGGGAAATCTGTTGGTGGCCCTAACGCAAGTGTTAAAATGACGAAGTAACATTGTCTTATTGCACAAACGGTAAATACAAAGTCTAAGAATAAGATATAAAAGAATAACATTGATTTGGACGAGTCATAGCTTGTACATGTTTTTGGAGAACGATAAGCTTACATATCCTGGTTTCCGTTTTTTTTATAATGATTTCAGTGATGAACAGATGCTATTTTGTTCATTCACTTGATGAAGTCATCGACTTTCAAATTGGTAAGTTTATTAATAGTGCTTGATTAGGTTTTCTTCTCAGAATGACTCAAGCAACATTTTCTTCATTAATGCAGACTTCAGGAAAGCAAGATGCAACATGGAAATATTCCAATAGCACATTCTTATTTATTCTGATTGGTTTACAGTATTTAATCAAATACTTGTTTTTTTATGTAATATGCATTAATTGCAACAATTTGTCTTATCAGAACACTGAACATGGCAATTATATGATCAGCAGCTGCATCTAACTCTTGTTGTTAGTGTTTTAATGTGTAAAAATACCAAAGGAGATGTATAGAATTTTGATTACATTTCTTTAGAAACAAACGTTTGCTTATAATCTAAATCCATGTAAGACGCATGAATAGTTAAATTTTTCCCTGAAAGGGTAGTGAGTTGCCAAAAGTCTCTGGGGCTACTGTAGCCAGGGCCGCTATATACATTAGGCCGACTAGGCACAGTGCCTAGGGCCTACGAACCTTTTAGGGCCTACAATATTTCACTTGAAAAATACCTAAACAAACAAAATCACAAAATAAGAGAAAATAGCAAATTTTGATTTAAAATTAGTATTGATACCTTTAAATATCGAAACAAAAGTATCGATGCAAAACATCGCTAGTATTGAACGAAACAAGCAAACGATGAAATTAGCATAAGAATGAGTAAAAATATCGGACACACAGGCCTCTAGAAATAAAAGTGCCTGGGGCCTACGAAGGTCTTAAAACGGCCCTGATTGTAGCTGACTGTAGCTGATAGAGGCTAATACTACACAGGAGTTCAAGACATTTTTTGGACACGCATAAGGGTATCCTAAACACTGTATTAAAACAGAGATGAAAAGCAATCCAAAGTATGGGAAATGGCTACACTATGTGGACCAAGTGGCCCTTATCATCCATTGAATTTTAGATGTTGTATCTATATACTGAGTCATGCCACCTCTTATACTGTTTTGGGGAGTTAATGTGCATGTGATACCTTGTCCTTTTCTGTACAGATGTTTCATAGTAAATTATTTATTTACTGCTTGTTCAGAAAAGTTACTTCCCAAGTTAGTCAACATGAGGCTCCTCAAGATGTTTAATTACATGTGCCTCATGTGACTAACCCATAAACCATGTCATAATCATTTTAGTGTACATGCAGGAATGCTGAACCTACAGATAAATAAGACCATATTAGGGATTCTTGAATCTTGATTAAAGTTTTTTTTCCACTTCATCTTAACCTTTATAAGATAAAAATAGTCTTGTTTTTAAATAGAAATGTTGTGTATGATTCACAGTCACATTCAACTGCATGCGGTCAGGGGAATCAATCACGGCAAGTATAATTTTAAGCCAATTTCCTCTGGCAGCAAAGGGTTTAGTGGTATGTTCTGTCTGTTCTGTCATTTATAGCTGCTGACCCATAAATCCAGCAACTTATACTCTTTAACCTCAGTGCACAAATTCACACACAGCACTTACTGATATTGATACAAACTGAAAAATACAGCTATACACATGATATATACACAGTATATGCACATGAGCACTGATACACTTATGGGTCAATTTTATTATAGGCTCACAGCTGCAAAACCAAGTCAAAACTGGTTCAAAAGCCCAGCATCAGATTGATTAAACAAGAAAATCTTATTGGTAGAAATGGGACAGTTTTTCTTAATAAAACTGGTGCCCTGTTTTTGCCACTGGGTGATTTTGATAAACAACCCCCATAGCCTAACACACGCACACTGATATATACAGAATGGACTTGTACTGTACAGTACATCCACTAAATATTCAAAGACAGACACAGGACCACACATACAGTACAGTCTATCTAAGTGAGAAAACTGATACACATGTAAGTCTGTATTTTTGTATGGGTGCAACACGCTTGATGATGGTAATTAAACATGAAGAATATTTCCTACATCTGGTAAGAGCTTTTATAGGAGATTCTGAGAACATGCATGAGTGTTTAGAAACATAAGCCCAGATCCACTAAAGGGTGCTAAGGTTTGGCATACCTAAATTCCTATTCACTTGAATAAATTGAAAGTGTGCTAAAGCTTAGCACCCTTTAATGAATCTGGCCCTCAGTATACAAGGTACAGTAGACCTTAAATATGTTGCATTTTTGGAAATCCAGAGATATATATATGTTTTACCATAAATCACACTTATGCTTTATCACAAATCTCAGAAATCAAAAAGTTCTGGTATTTGCAAATTCAGGATATCCAGAATTGTAAACCAATTTATTCCAGCTAATATTGATTCATGTGAAATGCAACTGTGAAGTAAGTTGGTAATTTGTGATTTAATAATAAAGTGTAGGAGGGAGTGGTTATGTATAAACAGCCTGCCATTTAAAATCTGAACATGCAGCTTCTAAAGAAAATAAAAATACCGCTGATTTTAAGTACACATACAATATCATGAATATAACTGAGAAGCTGATGTAACCATGCTGTAAAATGGCTACAGTCATCTCTTTTGCTGACAGTAAGGCCTGGTAAGTTATGGGCATGCCAGCAGTAATTATGGAGGTTTGCCATCACACCCTGGTGAGGTGCCCTATGTATGCATGGGAGTGGTCACATGCTCTGAATCCATGATTAGTGATGTCAGAGTTGTGCCAGCCCCCAGAGGATACATAAGGCACAGCACTGCTCAAAAGTTAGGAGTTCAGAGGTTGTTGCTAAGCTGCTGGAAGATTATGTAAGAGGTTATGAGACAAGGAGCAAGTCTGAGTGCAGGCTTGGGAGGAGACAGCTTATAAGACTGTGACCAGGGACCTGGCACAGGGACTATCTCCCTGAAGGGAGATAGGGAATCCCCAATCTAGGGAAAGGACACCTTTCAAAGGGAAGTGCGGTGAACATGAGAGGCTAAGTACACCCACTGTGAGGGGCAGCTGGCCCGCCGCAAGTCAATAAAGATGATCTTGTTAACTCATGCCCTCGTGTGTAAGTGTGGAGTGATTACACCGAGGAGTGCACCACAGAGGAGTTCCTCACCAGGACCATCCACAAGCGGACGCTGGGATCCTGATGAGGTGGAGGCGCTGCACTGGATATAGGTAGGACTCAAGCACACTACCTCAGCTGCCTGTCTGGGTTGGCAATCCCCACACAACATCATGCGGGAGACTCAGGAGTCCTGTTGCCAACAGGTGCACCACCAGACACCACACTGTAATGGGGGCTGGTTAGACCACAGGGGCCAATGTGAGATTGGGTGGGTCAGGCTAGGCCAGAAAATCCGTTACACTGGTATACTTTTATCTTCTGTATTCCTGCCATTTTTTCTGGTACACATTAAGCATCAAAATTATTTCTTTTGTGCAATAGGAATTTTATTGAGATAACAACACATTCTTAAGCATCTATTTGTTCAAATCCATGCTTAAATAATGACATATTATAATATTCCAAAATAGATTAAAATTGAAAAACAACAGCAATTAACTACTATGACGTAGGGTTGCCAGGTGTCCGGTTTTGAACTGGACAGCCCAGTATTTTGGCCCTGCATCCTGTATAAAACGAAAGGTAATACCTGACATGTATGGGTATTACCTCTCTCCGAACCTAGGGTGGCTGCGGGGGGCCTGGCGGCCGGTGAGGGCAGTTGCCACCGGCTCTCCCCTAGCTGTAGGCTTCTCCCTCACTGTCTGTCCCACGCCAATGTGTCTGATTCTGATGCACACCGGGTCTGTCTGACGTCAGCGCGTGCCAGAAATCAGTTGGGCTCAGCTTCCGGTGCAAACCGGCGTGAGAGTGAGGCTCTGCGCGTGTCAGTATCAGACACATTGGCATGGGACAGACAGTGAGGGAGAAGCCTACAGCTGGGGGAGAACCAAGGCCGGTGGCAAGTGCTCTGATTGGCCACTGCCTCCCAGCAGCCTCTGCCCCCGCCTTTTCAGCCACCACTCCCCCTCCCGCAACCACAGCCCCCGTTCCCCAGCAGCCACCAGGCCCGACCTGAGACCATTCCCAAGATAAGTCTGAATTTGATATGTATTGGGGGGTTGGGTGTATTTTTTTATATGCATTGGAGGGGGGGTGGTATTTTTATTTGTATTGGGTGGGTGTATTTTTATATGTATTGGGTGGTGTATTTTTATTTGTATTGGGTGGTTGTATTTTTCTTTGTATTGGGAGGGTGTATTTTTATTTGTATTGGGTGGGTGTATTTTTATATGTATTGGGTGGTGTATATTTATTTGTATTGGGTGGTTGTATTTTTCTTTGTATTGGGAGGGTGTATTTTTATTTGTATTGGGTGAGTGTATTTTTATATGTATTGGGTGGGTGTATTTTTATATGTATTGGGTGGGTGTATTTTTATATGTATTGGGTGGGTGTATTTTTATATGTATTGGGTGGATGGGAGAGTGTATTTTTTATATGTATTGGGGTAGGTGGGTGTATTTTTATATGTATTGCGGTGGTGGGTGTATTTTTTTTATGTATTGGGGTGGATGTATTTTTTATATGTATTGGGCATGGTGTTTTTTTTTTTCCATATGTGTTGGGCGAGTGTATTTTTTATATGTATTGGGGGGGGGAGGTCGCATCTTTTACTATTGTGTCCATTATTTTTGGAGAAGCCATCTGGTAACCCTAACTATGAGCTAGGAAATGCTGGCGTCAATTAAGTTTGGCAAGAATACAGTAGCTTTTAGATCTTCCTATGAATGTAACATACACTTCATTTGGTATGCTGCTATTTGTATGAATATAGATGCGTGAGTTTGAGAAATTCCGTAGTCACAGTCATACAGTACAATATATCCTAACGTATTCAAATATGTTACCTACAGATGTAGTAAAGCTTACTATCTTTGTTACAGCGGTCGCGTGACCGTGACAATCGCAGCCCAGAAGGTTTGACACTGCCAGGGGTCCCTCTCGGAAGCATGGATCTCTCAGCAGCGAGATTACAGCAGACACTGTCCTCAACGTGGGCGGCGCTGGGTACAGTAAGTCTTTCTACATCTGTATTGTCTGTATCGGAAAATGGCACAAAGGTCAGCTAACCATCAAAACGTGTTCCAAATAAGTGATATAAAAGCAAGCTAAGGATAAGAATAACAGGTACAGTAGTCTATTTAAAATGGCACTCAGAGCGACTGAAGAGGGTTTTCTTACACTGTTGTTCATGCCTTTAATATTTCTTTGTGATATGATCAGTCAGTGTCATGACAAGAAACAGAAATGCCCAAAGCTACTTCCAATGTGACAAAAATACACAGTGCTATACCTATATATCTCTTGTAAAAAGGTCATTAATTTTAACCCTTTGGCCAATGCGTCTTAAGCCTGCTGCCACTTACAAGGCATCAGGGCCGCCAAGAAGGGGGGACAAAGGATACTGGCTTCCCGGGCCCCGTGAGTCAGGGGGGCCCGGCCGCCCGGGCCCCCTGCCCGGCCGGGAGCCAGTTAAACTAAACTTTAGAAAAAGAAAAGTGCCGGGTCTCCTTATTGGCAGCGCTGGAAGTCAGCTGCTGGGTATGCTTCCGGCGCGCCAGCATGAGAGGGAGGCCCGGCGAGTACAGGAGCAGCCTCGTGGGACAGGTGCCTGCCGCCGGGCACCCCGCTGCAGCATCGCCCCCCCTGCAGCATCGCCCCACCACCAGGACACCCCAGCAGGCTGCAGCATTGCCCCCCCCCCTACCTGCAGGAACGTGCCACCCCCTGCAACATGACCCCCCCCTGCAGCACCAGGCCACTCCCTGCAGCAGCGGCCCTCCCCACCCTCATGCCCAGGCCACTCCCTGCAGCAGCGGCCCTCCCCTGCAACATGCAGCCGGCTCCTCACTAACCGGCATCACACTTCTCCCCCCCTCCCCCCCACCGGCATCTACTTGACCCGGCATGAACATCCACAAGGTAAGTCTTTTTTTTTAATATGTATTGGGGGGCTTGGGGGAATTTTTATATGTATTGGGGGGCTTGGGGGAATTTTTATATGTATGGTGAGTTTTTTTTAAATCTATTTGATGTGTGTGTGTGTGTATATGTATATATATTTTATTGTATGCATTTGTGGTGGGGAGTTGTATATATTTGAGGGGGTGGGGATTTTTTTAAATGTATTTGAGGGTGGTAAGTTTTTTGGTATATATCATGTGGGGGGGGGGAGGGAATGAGTGAGCGTGGGGTAAATGACAGAGGGAGACGAGAGAGGGGGTGAGTGAGGAAAAGAGGGAGTAAGGCTGCGTCCTCGCCAGCGCTGAGCGGGTGGCGTTTACTTACATATATAGATATATGTAAGTCCCCGCTTACGCGGTGCTCGTGTGTGGGCACACCCGCTCACACCCGCTCACCCACGCCGGCCCTTATGTAAACAAAAAAGACTAACTTTCTAGCGCTCTCAACTACCCGCAATGCCCCCCCGCGCACGCTTGCCTAAATGACAGGACACTCGGCGCTCATGCTTGGAGCGCTTTCCAAGCATGAGCGTGCTCAGCGCCAGCGGGGCCGCAGCCTTAGTGAGAAGCAGAGGAGAGAAATGCATGCGAGGCAGGAGAGTGAGATGGGGTGAGACAGAAGGGAGAGAAATACATGGGAAGGAGGGAGCAAGAGAGGGGGCTCGTGAGGTGTGAAATGGGGGGGGGGGTGGCGGGCAATACCGCCAACACGGGGGTGGGGGGGTCCTGCTTAAAATGTTTGTCCCGGGCCCCACGATTTCTGTTGGCGGCCCTGCAAGGCATGACCGTAGCAGGGCCTAACACTCACCTCGGTTAAAATTCTTATTTACCTGTATAATTACAGGAAGAATGATCACATTGGATCTGACGTCACCTGGCAAAATGAAACTGACCTGCCAACTTGGAAAGTGGGGTGGGGCAAGCTTAGACCTTGGGGGGGAGGGGCCACTACCCTCCCATACACAACTGAGACCAGCTGCACACAGTTAACAAAATACACAGATTCCCAACAAGCTCTGATAAACCCCAACCATTACCACAATATATATATATATGCATATAAGTGTCAAAAGGAGTGCTAGTGGGCGTGGCTAAATGTATACAACATAAAACAAAAATGCCCAAAGCTACTTCCATTGTGACAAAAATACACAGTGCTATACCTATAGGTAGGTGGAAGTAGCTTTGGGCATTTTTGTTTCTTGTTGTATACATTTAGCCACGCCCACCACCAGCACTTCTTTAGACACTTATATGCATATATATATTATGTGGTAATGGTTGGGGTTTCTCAGAGCTTGTTGGGAATCTGTGTATTTTGTTAACAGTGTCATGACAAGAGACTTATAATAACATCATCTAACAGTCCTGCAAACATTACAACTCATTCTATACATATTTTACAAGTTACATGCCGATTACATTTTGAAACAGTATAGTTAAAATGAAAGTGTCAATGATTTATTGTAGCCTAAAACATATTTGTTATTAAAAACTGTCGGTTAACATGATTTAACATTTCTTTTATATAAAGGTGGCACTGTGTGCTCATTTGCATGTGATTTCCCAGAATCCCTTGCTGCAGTGGAAGCACTGTATGCTGGGTGATAATGGTGAAAGGTGGGGTTGCAGACCCGTCTAAAACATGCAAATGAGCATACAGTAATATTTTTCCATTTTTAATATATACATATATATATATATATATATATATATATATATATATATTTATATATATATATATATATATAGTAAAGTTATAATAATTTGACATCTAGAAAAAGATAATACCATTTTTATAAATACATACACAGATACACTCCATTTATCTGTAACATTTACTTGTAGAGCAAGGATGTTAAAGTCTTTTAACACGTATTCCAAAGATCTAATCTGCCATCTAGTGTCTTTTTTGTTTTATAACATCATCTGAAATAGTAGAGTACAGCAGAACGTTATTCCCATGTCTGCTCTATGAGTTGCTCAAGTCCACAGGCATTTCCTTTGTGATACAAATATGGTTTAATTTGCTTCAATAGAAATATGGAGATTTGGTAACCCTGCTTAGACACAGTTTATACTGTATTCAATTTTGCAAATGTTTTGCCTAGATTAGTTCCTCCTATGTTACAAACTCCCTCAGTGTTTATAATTCAGCCAACCCCTGCTATGTATTAGTATTTTAAATGTACAATAGCTACTTTTGAGCTTCTTGTTTTGATACAGTACAGTATATAAAATAGAATTATACAATATATATATATATATATATATATATATATACAGCTTAACCCCATTATAGCGCGGTCCTCGGGGGCCAACGCCATCTTTATAGCGGGCACGTCGCGTATGGGACGCTTTAAATATGGCGGCGACACTGGCACCCGATGACCCATACCGGGGCCTGTAACTCGGGAAGCAAGGGGTCCCTGATCCACAAATCAATGCGGTTCAGCTATGGGGACCCCCTGCTCCAGTACACTATAATAAAAAATACATTAATGCTGCTTCATTAAAATAGCAGATAGCCGCAAAGGTAAGGAATGATTGTTTATTTATATGTGTGTTTTACTCATAGTGTAGATGTGCAGAGGGTCTCCGGAGCTGAACGGCTTTGGTTTTAGGTCCAGGGACCCCCTGCTTCCCGAGATACAGGCCCCTTTAGGGGGTGCCGGTATCCCTCTGCTTTGTTTACATTCCGCGGTCACGTGATCGGGACATTTAAATACAGAGGGATACCGGCACCTCCTAAAGGGGCCTGTATCTTGGGAATCAGGGGGTCCCCGGACCTCAAACCAATGCGGTTCAGCTCCAGAGACCCCCTGCACATGTATACTATGAATAAAATTTGATTTGAATTTTTTTTTATTTTGCCGATGTTGGCGCAGAGAGAGCCGCGGATCTCTCTCTGCTGCAGACACATCTTGGCAGGGGACGGCGTATCGCAAGGTTATCAGCAGACAGACTGTCTCGCCACAGGCTACTCAGCGTGTTGCTTTCGCAGTGATTCAGCCCCTCCTGAATACTGCGAGGGCAACACGCCAAAATCATGCTGATATTGAACCACTGCCGAGAGTGCTTTTTCGGTGCTTACTGCATGAGGCCCTAAATTCCTTCAAGATTTTGTCTGTTTCCTACTTTAAATATGTTTGTAACTGTGAATTGTAATGCTGCCATCTTTACTTTGCGAAAAAGGTGGAAATGGCGCTAAATCACTAAACCTACTAAATGTGATATGTTATAAATAAAAATGTGTTCACATGCACAGATATAATAAATACACGACATCAAACTGTATATGCAGTAAAGGACAACAACATATATATGGGAATTACTCAACTGCTGCTCCTAGAGTCCAAGGAGAAAGTTCAACGTCCCTCCCAAAACCAGTTGCAGAAAAAAGAGAATGTCCTCCAGTGCAATGATTCAAGTAGGATCTCCAAGCATATAAAGAGGAGACAGAAAAACACAGTGGTATAATATGTTGATCAGAAGACGTAATAACTATTTTGATAAAACATGGGACACTTAGACTTAATTTGATGGTAAGGTCTCAAATCTATGGATAAATTACTACTTCCAAGCTTCAAGCTGATAGGAGTATCTTGATAAAGTAGAAGTGAAAAAAAAACATGGCATAATAAAGTTTATTAAATTGAGACTGGTTAAAAACAGGTTTACACTCACAAATGGCTTATTCACACAGGCATTGAGAATAGCTTTCCAGCATTGCACAGCAGATTTCAAGCCCTCACACGCTTTCTCCACGTGTGGTAGGTATCCGTGCAGTCTCCATTAGCAGGTATCCTTTCCTCCTCACTCCTGTCGCTTCCTTTGGTGGATCCACCTTTGGTGATTCACGGGTGATGCGCATCGCACGCGGGTTACACACAGGCGCTGCATGGCCATCTGAAGTCTTGCTCTCAGCAATTATGCTACACCTGCTCTTCTCCCCGCGCCTTGTGTATGGTAGAATTAAGTGTGTAGATTAATACATAAAGGAAATACATAAGGTGACTTACCTTAAAAGGATACTTTTTTAAGTCCAAACACACATTAAGGGCCAATTCTGTTGAGACCATAGTGAATACCACAGATACATTCAAACATACCACACTTAAAAAGAACTCCAAATTTTACCCCAGTTTTTGTAGGGGACTGTGACGGTGAAGTGGTTAACAAGGCTCACTAATAAAGGTTAAGCCCACTTGTTTACCCCTGATCCGTGTGTTGAGGTCCTAGAGTGTCAGCTCTTGGACCGAGTTGTAAGAAATGCATTACTGTGACTGTGTGCAAATTATGCTACATTAAAGATTTATTTGTGTTTTGCCTTTCCTGGGGTGCTGGGACTGGGAGATTTCTAGGCTGTAAGTTTCATGGGGGGGAGGGGAGGGCGGATTGGCGGAGAAATTCTTCACAGAATGTGTCTATGTATCGGGGTTCTGGAATTCTAGGATTTCTGGGAATCGATTGAGATTCTCTGATACAGCCAAGCACATTACTCCGGGCAAACTCCAACCCTGAAAACGTTCTTGCGACTCACCGCCAGGATTAATGCTGCAGCATCATTCACAAGGTAAACAGGCATGAAGGGGTTAATGTATACCTGCAACCATACTGGGTGATCCCTAGTATAAAGAGGGGTCCCTAGTAGGAGGAGGGGTTCTCAGGTACTATGAACCTAGTATAAGGGTTCAGGGGATGCTCCAGCTATATGATAAAGCTGAGAGTGGTTTTGTGTGTAAAAAGTTTAAAAGTTATTTCTAGAGTGTGCCAAGTATGAGGCTGATGAGTGAAGGCAACCCTCACTCCATCCCTGACACCAGAACAGGGACTTACACATTTTTATCACACAAAATACAGGACACAGTATATTTTATTAAAGAGTTATATTTAATGGTATATATGCTGCTAACCTGTGAATGAACTGTGGGATTTCCAAGTCATGGGTTCCGAGTGACCAGATGGCTACCAAGCATGGTGCCTATGGGTCTGTTTGGAGTTCAGACTTGAGATCCTCAGGGATGCCAAGGTGTTAGAACAGGAGGAGTACTGCATTTCTGCTTGAGTACCCACATCCTGGGCTAACACAGGGCTATTCGGCCACCATTTGCCAGAGCCCAGACTCTGTGGAGCCTGGACAGAGGCTGGGCTCAGTATGCTAAGAGGCAGAGGTGCCAGGTTGGCGCACGCCCCTTTACAGAATGAAAAAAGGTACCCACCCGGCTTTACAATACCGGCAAATCGGTGATTGGCTGGCAGGAGAATTCCCACGCTCTGATTTTCTGTAGAGGTTTGTGAATGGGACACTGAAACCCATAAAGAGCCTTGCAGCCAATCAGGAGCGCAGATTCCAAGTGCCAAACCATCAGCGGCAAATTCAAAGATGCTCTGTGCTGAATAGACGCGAGCCGGCTTCAAAGATTTTGAGTAAAAAAAAATTCTAAGTCCCGCTTTTATGATAACGTAGCGGTCGCGGCTGGCATCATATGCCAAAATCAGTTCCAGGACTTTCGTAAGTACCTCCCGGTTATTGGAAAGGGCTCCTACTGAGGTCATTTTTGTGAATTTCGTTTAAAGGATAAGTTTATTCGTTAGCCCAGTTCCCAGTGTGTTAAACGTGTAAATTGTGTAACATCGTGTGTATGTCTTTCCTGAAATAAATTACAATTTATTTTACCTCCTTGCTTTGCTCAATCAAATGATCCCAGTATAAAAAGGTGTTGATAAACTTGATCTCCCGTGACAGGGACCTTACTTGGAAACCTTTTAAAAACTTGTGGAGGAGGACATGTTAAAGGTGAACAAAGGAAATGGGAAGAAGAGCCAACCGAAATGAACTAAGAGAGAGCAAGAGGCTTTGGAAAAGCCCACGCAAAATACAGATGTGGTTATTAAACCTGCAGACAAGGGAGGGAGGGGGTGGGGTGTAATTATTAACACAAAGGACTACAATGAGGAAGCACAAAGACTGTTGGGGATACTTAAACGCATCAGAAATTATTGAGAAACCCCACTATAGACCAGTAAATAATTGACCCTCTGCCTTGATGATGGCCTAGTCAGAGTTATACTATCTAAAAATGAGTATGAATATCTAATGACAGATAATCCCAAAATGCCTGTCTTTTATTACCTGCCTATGATACACAAATCCCTGATTAGGCCACCGGGAAGACCAGTTATATCCAGAATAGGGTAATTGACCCAGAATCTTTCGGCATATATACAGTAGATGCCATGTTCCAAGCCTCTGTTAAAAAAAACTTGCCTCACATTTGCAGGATACCACTCAGGTTTTGCAGCTCCTAGATGGAATTGTGTGTGTTCAGGAATCCATTCTCACATGTATTAATCATCAACAGGGATGGGACGCCACAGCATATAGCCTTAAGAAATATGAGGATATGGGCTCAAAGAAATGAAAGGATTCCATAAAGCACTCTATGACCCCATATATTAAATAGCTGGGAGTAGCCACGACTCTGGGAACATACAGTAGACTATGACTACATCTGCACTGTACCAATATTGCAATTGAGTTGTACTCATGCTATACAGGGGTAGGTTGTGTAATCTAGGCGATCAATGTCATGTTCTGTACCTATACTTACCAGGGTTGAAAACCTGGCAAAATAATATAAATCCCATCTTCAGCCATTGCATCTTCTATATCTAGTATGCTAACATGTCCTCACCCTCTATCAAAGTGTGTACTGGGGTGGCAAGGGCTCTATTTTGATACAGTACCTCTCCTTTTCTCTACTTATTCACCATTGCTGGGTAACCCCATTCATTCTTTTAGCTTCATGTATCACCTCTATGCAGATGATAAACATATATACATAGTATAACATACAGAGTATGTCATGCTATTTTTGATAATTTTCTGGGGCGAGGGCGAATACAATTGGGAAGCAATTGGAGCCCCCACCACTTTAAGTGACATCGCTGGGAACCGCTTGCAACCATGTAATCACTACCCCAAGCGATCAAGTGGAGAATGTTTTTTTTCTATTATTGCAGTAGGTAGTATATTTAATCATTTTTACACATCAATACCATCTCAAAGTATTAACTTGGCCACCTGCATTTTGATGTTTGATACACTTAATGATCAGAGATTTCCACAGAGAATGCAGTTGAGAATATTGCCATTGATCTTGCAGAACCTCACTACAATTCTTTAAGATTCTATTTATCTAAAGGCACGGTATTCTGTAACATTCTGTACAATAAATGCTGCACGTGGTAACTTTGCCATGCTATATGTTTCCAGTAGGATAAGGTACAGTATAATTTAGATTTATTTTACACAATAGATCAGTGAACACGAATAAATAAAATATTAGAAAATTACTTTTATTAAGAAAAACAATTACATCTTAAAATATTTTTTTCCAACACTGTCACATGATAACACTATTGGTTCCAACCCATGAATAAACATTAACAAAAATATTTGCTATACAGTATGTCATAATTGTAATTGAATTTCGTTCAAACAATATTTTAAAGCATAACAACCTATAGCTTGTTACAGTAACTAGAGTATAACACTAGTTAAAGCTTTACAGATGTAAGCATTTTTTAAATGGGCATGTACAGTAAACTAGAGGAGGGAGTAGTCACATACAGCATTTAAATAACTTCAAACTTAAATTGTGCTCTACTGCAAGTCACACATTGTACACAACTGAAGTGGAAAGCAAATCTGTATTTCAAATTTACATTCTAAAATATGTGCATCAAACATGTATGTTTGCAAAAGCTTGATTTGTATTTTCATCTGCATTGCAATTGTTTGAATGCAATTGTACTGCAGGTTCCAATGTCTGTAAATACGTAATAACAGGCAGTTATTGGGCCGTGTCATAATAGTAGTTGCGCAGTCTGGTCTCAACAGTGGCAAAAGTAGGTCGTTCTTCAACTCTGTGAAGAAAAATAAAAATAATTTGTATACATATGAATCATAAAAATACATATATTTCTAAGTACGATAATAAAAGATCACCTCACCATAGCATGGTATTTTCCTATTGGTTAAAATGGAGGAAACATAGGAGTTGTATTGGAGGTGGGGACTAAAAGAAGAACTGGACTCTGCCCTTCAACAACAACCCTGCAACTGTGAGAACTTGACTTTCTAAATGCTCTGCTAATTTGTACACATATATAGACTCAGCTTCTAAGCTGCTGCATAATCTTAAGTGCTACACTGCCCTGCCAGGCCTGATTTATACATCTTCTGTTTTAACTCCTACTCTTCTTATTCTCCAATTCCCTAGGGAACTCTCTCCTCCTACCAGTCTCTCCCTGCATCTCATTGTGCCCTCCCTATTGCTTCTTCTGTTTGCTGTTTCCTCACTCCTTTGTAAACTTTTCTGTTCCCTCCAACTCCCCAATTCTCCTCCTATCCACATTTCTTCATCTCTCCTTGCCTCCACCTATGCTTGTACCATACACTGCACCACTATGCACACACCTTTCCCAACAACTTCTATACCCCTCAATAAAAAGCACCCACACAAACCCTCTTTTTACCTCCTCTCCCTACTCCTTGCTGCTGGGGATATCTCTCCTAATTCTTGACCCAGGCATACACACACCTGCTCTCACACACGCTTCCATGCCACGTCTTTCTCTGCTAATGGTGTAAACCCATGAAATGTAATACCAACCAACTTTAAAACTCACCTTGCAAAAGAAGCTTCCAATAGCCTGGACTCATGGCTACTATCCCACACACACAGTCACTCCTACCAACCATTGTGGCCAAGCACTGCCATCTACTGCACTTATTCCCTCACCTGCGATCTCTGTTAGTCTCGCAACATACCACTTAGATTGTAAACTCTCCGGGGCAGGGATTTCCTTTTCTATTGTCTGATTTTGCTGCACTTATTGTATTATAATTTGCAGTACTGTATTGTCTTTGTGAAGCACTGTGTATACTGTCGGTGCTATATAAGTAAAGATATACATACATACATAAACTAAAAGGTATCTATGTAAAAAATGTATCTTATAGCACGAGATAGGAAATTGTAGTCTTCTACTTACATTGTTTCAGAATATATGGTACAATGAAAATAAGGACTGAGACAACTATATCGGGTTACAATCTATTTAAAAAGGACAGGGGGAAAGGGAGGAGTTGCCATTTATGTGAGTAGAGGGCCGCCGACGGGGGTGGGAGAGGGGGATACAGCTGGGACAATTGTCCCATGACTTGGGGCTGCAGGGGGCCTGGCTGGCTGGCACTGGCATTTGGGCCTGATCTCTGGCTTGGCTCTAGCTGCCCCGGGCCAGCAACTCAGTGTCCAGCTGCTGAGCCCCAGTTTCCCCCACTGCCGCAGGCCTCTCTCCGCTGCTGTTGCAGCCTTCCGTGTAGGACCCGCCCAGCACCTAAAAGCTACTTTAGTACATGGCACTCAAGAAAGACTGGACCACCCTGGGAAACCCTAGAAACTAGTAAGAAGGATGTCACCCATACTGAAGTGATTTGGAGACTTTCAGCATGAGAAGAGGAATTGGACAAGATTAAATAGAGAAAATCACTGAAATGGCAAAAAAAAAAAAAAGAGACCATAATCTGCCAGATGTGGACTATCATGTCTCTGTTGCATGTTTAAACATAAGCATGGACATCCTGGATTTCTGCAAGGGGCATCTCTCAAGCAATTGCTGAGGGAGCCTACGCGCAAGGAAGCAATACTAGACTTTATACTTAGAAATCGGGACAAAGTATCAGATGTAATTGTGGGTGAGAGGTTAGGTTTCATTGATCATCAAAAACTGTGGTTGAGTAAAAAAAAAACAAAAAAAAAACAGGCCGATTACCGCTGAATACCACAAAGAAAATAAGGTTTTGGATTTTAGGATGACTGAATATTCAGAGGTGGGAACATCTTTAAGGGATTATATGGAAACATGGAGATATTTGAGTGGAATGTAGCAGCAGTGAAAAAATAACTTTAAAATATGCAATACTAAAAGCAACGGACCTTTGTGTCAGGCAGGCTAGTAAAGGCAGCAGAAAAGAAACCCACTTTTTCTCAAAGCTGACCGCAGATATGGAAAAGGCTAAAAATACAACTTTTAGGAAATATAGATGGACACATAATAATTATAAAGAAGGAAAGAAAGAGAGAATGAAAGAAAGAGCGAAAGAAGGAAAGGAAGGAGGGATTTTAAGACTAAAGACAGAACAGGGCGGTCATGATGAAGGAGACAAAGGTAATGCAGACCACCATAATAATTAATAATGGGAGGGCACCATGGTTAGGTAATGAATATAATGAAAAGGAGGTGGCACACATGTTTCAAAACTGTAAGTGGACAAGTCAATGGGACCAGCACATAAAAAATGCTTGGGATAAACATACAGCTATTTTAAATATAAAAGAAAGTCGAGGATCAAATTGGGTCTAGGGTATTACAGCAGACAAAAAAAAATGCAGAATACGTAGACCAAGTGGTTTTTTTTATACGCCATCAAATTATGCAATTTCTATGTTTCTATGATTACATCAGTTTGGCAAATCTGCTCCAATATATGTATTCTGATAAAATAAAGAAGAGGTGCTGTATTTTCTTCCCCATCACTTTCCATGATGCGATCATGTACTGTACCCTTGGGCCTACCTTCCAGTTCCTCTACAATTTTGCTGCCTTGTTTCCATACTGTACTTCTTCTCCTTTGACTCCCCTGCTCTCATTCTAGGTGACTTTATTTATTAATTGACGATCCTAATGCTCCAGCTGCATCTCCTCTCCTTAAGCTCCACCTTTGATCTCTCCCAGTGGACCAATTCTCCTACGCACTGTGATGGTCACTCATTTCTGTTCCTACTCAAACTTCTCTAACTCCCCATACCTTTTCTGATAACCATCTCGCCTTCTTTTCTCTTACTCTTTTTTCTGATTCCTCCCCCTCCCCAACCTCTTCTCGCACCTACGCAACATAGATGTTTCTCAGCTTTCTAGTATCTCTGCAAACCCTCCTCTCACCTCTAACCAATCTCCCCTATCCTGAATTGGTTACTTCCCTACACAATAGTTGTCTCTCATAAACCCTTGCCCAGATTTCTCCTGCCACAACTCGCTACTATCGTACCATCAAACCTCAACCATGGCACATCAGCAAAAATGACATCTCCACAATGCTAATGGAGGAAATAACACTGTGCAGCATATTTCATACACTACACATTTATTCTTTCTGCCTATAATGCTGCCTTATCCCTTTTAAACAAAACTACTTCTACTCCTTCATATCTACCATGTCCTCCAACACAGAACACCTGTTTTCCACTTTCAATTCTCTCCTTCACCACCTAAGCAAGTTCTCACTACTTCAATTAAGCTCAAGACCTTGCTAGCCAGCTCAAAGATAAAATTGATGCTATTCAACACGAAATAGCACTTTGTTCAATATCTTCTACACAAAATAGCTTCCACCACATTCCCAAAACAATCCTCAGCTCATTCCAACCAGTTACTAAGGAGGAAGTCTCCCGTCTTCTCTCCTACATCTTCAACTTACACTCTAGATCCTATCCCCTCATACCGCCTCCGCTCACTTTCCACAACCATTATTCTTACACTAACTCATCACTTCAACCTGTCTATGAAAACAGGCTAATTTCCTTCACCCTTCAAGCATACTTCCCCCTTCAAGCTACCTTCCTATCTCCCTTCTGCCATTTGCATCCAAACTTCTTGAACAACTCATTTATAACCACATGCTGGACTTTCTCTCTTCTAACTCTCTCCTTGACACAGTCCAGTATTTATTCCATCCTAACCACTCCATTAAAACAGCCTTAACAAAAGTTGCTATTGACCTACTCAAGGCCAAATCTAAAAAGTTCTCCTTTCTAACAGTATTCTTTCGGACCTTTGTGCCTTTTTTGATACCATCATTCACCTCCTCCTTTTGCACACCCACCATTCTATTGGCCTTGGTGGCACTGCCCTCCCTGGGTTAACATCTAACTGGCTGCACTTTAAGTGTTTTCATTGCTGGCCCATCTTTTTCATCACTCCCAGTCCCATTTGGTGAACCCCAGGGCTCTGTTCTTGGACCCCTACTATTGTTCATTGACCCCTGTTCTCTTGGTAAACTAATAGTCATTTGGTTTTCACTATGCCGATGATACCCAAATCTACCTCTGCTCTCTTGATCTCTCCAGTCTTGTGTCATTAACTGTCTTTCTGCTATCTACTTTGAATGTCCAATTACCATCTTAAACGTAACGAAAAACAGAATTTTAAATTTTCCCTCGTCTAACTCTACACCTGTACTGGATTTCTCACTTGCAATATACTGTATGATTCCACCATAACCTTGATACCTCAAGCTAAATGCCTCAGACTCTCCCCAAGCATACACCCATTGAAAAGTTCCTTAAAAACACAATTTTTCAAGGAGACCTATTCAACACTCTACTACTCAGAGTCCTGATTTTAATAGCCACAGCCTTGCTAAAACACACACAAACACTCAATTCTGCGTGTCTTCACTTCCCTCCTTCTAGACTGTAATCTCCTTGGAGCAGGGACCTCTTTCCTTTTGTCTCTGTTTGTTGTAACCGGGCTAGTTTAAGGCAAGCTTTAGAATAGTCGTGGTCTCGTCTGTATATATGTACTCTTTTGGCAACCAAAGTTATTGTCCGCCCTCCCACATTGCACAGAGCAGCAAAAAAGTTAATAATAATAATACAGTAGTTGTTTGACATCAGATATGTTAGTAAAAATGCTGAGTAAATTGGAAATAACGCAAGCAACCAGTGTATGTTTTGATATTTTTCTTGTAATCCAGTTATGGCTGTTACAGCCACATTCTGTAACATTCTGTCACATTCTGTCACATTCCATTTTCTTCAGCTGCTGACACAAATGTCACATTCTAGTAGATATTCTGTGAGATTTTGAAAAAATACATATGCTCTACTCACTTATATGTCCAACATAATGTCATTAAGTTATATATTTCTGATGGACATCCAGCAGGGCAGTCCATTCGCTTTCCACTTTCAATCATCTGAGAAACATCACCGCCTTTCATTCCCTAATAAAATACATATTAAATAAGCATGTCAGAGAGGTTATTCACAAAAGCACCTGCCCATGTATTACTATTCTTTTAAATATAGTGTATTGATTATTCTGATCGTGAACTGAAGCAATTTGATGAGCATTTTACCCTAATGTCAACATCAGCTATTACTACTTGGGGTGAAAGTCAAGGCAAACTTCTATCTTTAAGGCAGGCTACACTCCATTTAAGAACAACTGCAATTTAAATGTTTTCATGTAAGGTCATAACCGTGTGTTTAAAATGTAAAGAAAAGCGTGCATATCAAACAGATTATCAAAATATCCAGTAATGGCCTTCATGGTTTTCTGTGTGTTCTGTCATATTTAGTGTTCTGCATCAATCTGCTGTCCAAATGTCACATCTTCTGATGTCATTTATGGGGGAGATGTTAAAAGGTTGGGATTTGAATACAAAATCTTAATTTCCGACTGCATTTTAGCAGTGACGTACTGTATCACACCAGTGTAAGAAGTACTTATGCTGTTAGGTACATTTGTAACATTGTATGTTCCTGTCACTTAGAGACAGGAGATAGTTTTGTGACATTTCTTTGTTTTCTATAGTACCAGGAATTTCCTGTATTATAAACAACTTCTCCAAACGGGCAACATGGCAGCCACAGTTCCACTTGTTCCAAATAGTTATAATTGCTTTATGCTTTTTAGGAAAAGGAAAACATTATACAAAAGGGAGTGATTGATCAAGACGAATTTTGAGAAAGGTTGACACATTGTGTTATGTTAATCTTGCGACCTTTTTGTGATTTGGGGAGTGTCAAAAGGAGGTGTTAACGAGGAATTACATACTGCACAGATTATAATGAGATGTAGTAAACTCAGGCGTCACTTTTGTATCTTGTATTTGTAAAAAAACAGTCTGCCAGGTCTCAGTTGGTGTAAACGTTTCTGACCAACTGTTCCCACCAAGTGTAAGAAACATTTTCTTACATGTGACACAGACAAAAATGAAGCAATGTGCAAAAATAAACCTCTATTTATACTTTCTTTTCTGTGATACAGCACATCTCCATCTCCCCCAAAGATTTTTTTTTTTTCAAATAAGGAACAGAACGTACTTATTTTTGGAGTGTTGCCTGCATTTTACAGTTTAAAAAAAAAAAAAAAACATGTTATGTATGTCTTACTTCGTGAATTTGAGGCGCTTTTATGGGCTTAGCTTTTGTGCTTGTTATCTGAATATGATACAGTTAACTAATTAATATCTGAAAGGAATTATTCTGGGTTTCATTTTCCAGACACCCATTGTCTACAATGTATATATTTAAAACAATGGTCTAATGATAAGTAATAGTACAGATTGTATCATCTTCATTGTTTTACACGTGGGTTTAACACCATTCAAATTATTTTTTGCAACTATAGGTAGCAAAAGCATTTTCAGAAGAAAGATTAACTTTACATTTACCAGAGGGATTGGTCAGGGTAGCACAATCTATTTAAGTCCTTTATGTGTATGTAGCCCCTTTTCCCCGTACTAAAGGAACCACCAGTACTGCTGTTACCTGTTTGGCTACCAGAAGGCATGAGCCTCCGCCTCTGGGAGCCTGGGGTGTCGCTTGTTCTCCTCGGTGCAGAAGCTCCACCTGAGAGGGATCCCTGCGTAGCAGGATAAGCCCCTCACAGGAACCAATACTAACAGTAATCACACACGCAGGTACATAATAATGGGTTTTACTGAACATATGTCACTTCAGCCTTCAGTATACGTGTGTATATGTGTATATATATATATATATATATATATGGAAAAAAGAACAAAAAAGAAACAGGCGCACACCTAGTGCATTACCACAATAAAAATGTATTGGATGAACATAAAATCTAACAAATGGCCACTCACAAGGATACAGCAAATAAAAGCATGTATGAGATAGGCTCTCATGTGCCTTGCAGCTCAATCACCAGCGTCCGTCCGCAATCAGTGGCGTCGTCACGTGGATCAGCCTCGCGAACCGGAACCGGAAGAGGGGTCTTTCACCTTCAGTGCTCCACCAAATCGGTCCCTCCGGTAAACAGGCACCCCAGATGTATAATAGTACAAGGTAGCAAGCCGGGAGAGCAGCACACGGGAGCCAAGAGTCCTCAGTCCTCCCGTGTGCTGCTCTCCCGGCTTGCTACCTTGTACTATTATACATCTGGGGTGCCTGTTTACCGGAGGGACCGATTTGGTGGAGCACTGAAGGTGAAAGACCCCTCTTCCGGTTCCGGTTCGCGAGGCTGATCCACGTGACGACGCCACTGATTGCGGACGGACGCTGGTGATTGAGCTGCAAGGCACATGAGAGCCTATCTCATACATGCTTTTATTTGCTGTATCCTTGTGAGTGGCCATTTGTTAGATTTTATGTTCATCCAATACATTTTTATTGTGGTAATGCACTAGGTGTGCGCCTGTTTCTTTTTTGTTCTTTTTTCCAGATATCACTAGGGACTGGTGATCCCTTTGAAACGGGCTGCAAGAAACCAAGGACATTTCCACTGGAACAGGACTTTATGTATTGAAAGTTTTTTATTATATATTTTTATCTTTTGACAATTTTTTCTATATATTTTTTATTAATAAATACATTTTTTAGATTTTTTATATTTTTTCCTTTAGGGTTTTTTTGTCAGGAGATTGCATTGCCATTGTTTATTTTAAAAGTTTTATCATAGTGTACTAGCCCTATCTAGCTGCCCCTTCAAGCCTATCCAATTAGCTATTGTCTCTCCCACTAGTAATTTATAATTAATATTTATAATTAACTGGTTATTTAGCGGCGCTACTTCATATTGTTTTTTTGATATATATATATATATATATATATATATATATATATATATTATAGCAACTGTAAATATTACTGTATGCTCATTTGCATGTCTCAGACAGGTCTGCAACCCCGCCTTTCACCATTATCACCCAGCACACAGCACTTCCCCATGCAGCAAGGGATTCTGGGAAATGACATGCAAATGAGCACACAGTGCCACCTTTTTTCTCAAGCTCGTATTACATGAACAACGCTTAAGCGAATGCATGCTGCTTTAAATACAGCTTTTAAACATAGGCTGGGATGAGATGCAAAGCCTGTAAACCCACTCACAGACAGACTGTTTCGACCTTGTGGGTCACTTAAGTGTGAGGTTGGTTGTCCTGGCTTTGCTGGTTTGAGACTGAGAGTAGGTCTTCATCACACATTATTAAGGTTATGGTGGGTAAAAAAAAGTGACAAAAACCCTCCACTGTAAAGCATCTGTAAATATTACTGTATGCTCATTTGCATGTCTCAGACAGGTCTGTAACCCTGCCTTTCACCATTATCACCCAGCACACAGCACTTCCACTGCAGCAAGGGATATATATATATATATATATATATATATATATATATATATATATATATAGATAGATATATATATATATATATATATATATATAGATAAATATGTGATATATATGTGATATATATATATATATATATATATATATATATATCTATATATATATATATATATATAGATATATATGTGATATATGTGTGATATGTGATATATATATATATATATATATATTTTTTATATAAACACAAACAAAATACCCACAACAGATTGCTATAGTAACGGACACTAAAGTCAGGTAAGTAAGATGATAAATATATAATCACCCCTGACGTTGCTAAGGGCAGTAAATATATGACACAGGAAACAAACAGAACCCATAAACAGCACTGGAAAAGACCGGAGCTTGGCAGATAAATGGAGAAGCGGAAAAGCGGCACAACAGCAAGCAGCATGGCACACAGCGGTCCTGTGCCGCTCAACAGCACAGTGGAGCCACGGATACCACCGGTCTCGAGAAGCGCCAAAACAGGACAGTCAGATAGGGGGTATCCCAGGAAGCAGACGAACTACCCCGACATACGTTTCGCTGTGTGGTGGGGTTTTTCTTAGGGGTCTAAGAAAAAGCTCCGCTGTGCTGTTGAGCTGCAGAGGACCGCGGTGTGCCATGCTGCTTGCTGTTGTGTCGCTTTTCCACTTCTCTATTTATCTGCCAAGCTCCGATCTTTGTGAGTTCGAGGGAGGTTTACCTCTAATTCTCCAGCGTCCTCCAAATGTTTATAAATATATGCTCATTTATGCTGGGGGATATATCGCTGAGCTTCTGGACTTGCAAATAATTTGGGGATCCGGATTGAATGTATGCTGCACACTGGATGTATTGTGCTGACACTGATGAATTATACTGAGACTTGCCACATTGTATCCTACAGGGATTATTCTATATGAGAGGGCTACAATTTCTAAACCCCGTTCTTCTCACCTGGGGCTGTTGCTCACAGTGTATGATTTTCCTATCACTGTGTTTTGTGTGATATACTATTAAGGGATGTCTTGTATCATTCATGCATCAACTCACACCGGCCGGTGTATTAGGGGTTAAGGTGAAAATTACCCTTTTCACCTGATCCAACTAATAAGGTTTAATAATGCTTTGATATCTATGTGTAGTGTACATGTATTATTCATTGTGATAAGTATATGGTTCTACATATTTATAAAGGAATTATAGCTGATAGTCAGGGCAGGTATTTGGATTTTCATTACCTCAGGAATTTTAATTTTATGTTGTATATATTCTTTCTGATATTGCTTGAATAAAATGTTGTTTTTTTTGGACATACTAGAGTGCTGTTTAAGGGTTATGTTTGTTTCTTGTTGTTATATATATATATGTATATGTATATATATATATATAGTGGTCGACAAATCGCCAAACACCGAACAAAAAAATCTACTCGCCACCTAGTACCACACGTGTGCTGCTTGGGCCAATAGGAGCTCGCCACAATGTTAAATCCACTCGCCCGGGGCGTGCAGATGTATAGGTTTGTCAAACACTGTATATATATATATATACAGGTATATACACGGTTTAAGTTATGGTGGGTGAAAAAAGCAACAAAAAACCTCCACCGTATTGCATATACAGTAGCAAATAAAAAAAATCACTTGTGAGCACATTCACATGTCTTAGGCAAGTCTGCAATCTGCAACCCTGCCTTTTACCATTATCCCCAGCATACAGTGCTTCCACTGTAGTAAGGTATTCTGGGAAATGACATGCAAATGAGCACACAATGTGTTATATATATATATATATATAATATATATATATATATATATATATAACATGGCACACAGTACCTCCGGATGAGTGTCCCCCAAATTTCATTGGGTGCTAGGTACCAATACCCTGATGTCCTTCCCCATGTCAGGCCCACCCAAAAGTGTATGGAGTAGCGCTACCCTTTTGTTGGTACTGTTGGTACACTTAGGTGAGGTACCTGGGTGCTGCTAATAATAAACAGGGTCTCGCTTGCCCTACAGCAACCTCTCTACACCAGAATACAGCCATCCCCCTCCCGTAGCAAAGGTAAGTGAGCCAAGGGGGGGACCCGGCTACATCCTACCCCTGATGAAAACCCCAACGCCCCCACTTGAAAACAACATACACAGGAAATTATATAATGAAAATGCAGGGATAATATACAACCTAACACATCATAACTTTAAACAATGTTGTACATTTCCACGTACATATTGAAAACTGAGGCTAGGTTGTTCTTAGCTAGCTGCTGAGACTCAATGTGGTGCCCCTAACGAATTGTACGCCACTTTATTGGGAGGGTGTCTCACTCGCTGGCTCCTGCAAGGCTCTTCTTCAGTAATTCCCAATGGGTAAAATCTATCATAGTCCTGGGGCCTTGGCCCATCTCCAAATGGCAACTCAGTCTCTGTAAAGTCTCTATTGGGCACAAAACTTGGGCTTCTGGAATCCAGAGGATGGCCTGTTGAAGCCACGGGTGAGGCGTTACCCAGTGCTCCTTCGGGAGGTGCCCACCAGTCTCCAGAAGCGGCCATCTGCAGCGGATCCTCTGGGTAGATCTAATAGTAAGTTGTTGAGGACTGGGGCTTTACTAGAGTATCCCTCTACGAAGCGGTATTAGTATCCGTAGTATCCGTAAAACCTCAGGAAGGATCGCAGCTCCATCACATTGTTTGGTCTCAGCCAGTTTACCACGGCTTCGACCTTGGCAGGGTCCATAGCCACTCATCAGTGGACACTATGTGCCACATGTAGGTGACTGACGTGCGACAGAACTGGCACTTGTCTAGGGACAACTTCCTTGCCCAGTCTATCCAACACCTTCAGGAGGCGTTCTTCATGTTCTTTGAGAGTTCTCCTGAACACGATGATGTCGAGGTAGACTAGGCATTCATGAGGATTCATATCCCCAAGGGTCTTCTCCATCAGTTGCGGGAAGGTTGCCGGGGCACCGCAAATGCCTTGGGGCATTCGGGTAAACTGATAGAAACCGAGGGGACAGACAAATGAGTTTTTCTCCTGATCTTCAGAGCTCATGGGTACCTGGTAGTACCCAGATCCCAGGTCCAGCACGCTGAACCACTGGCTTTCTGTCATCGCATTGAGGATCTCCTTTATCCGCAGCAGAGTGTACTGGTCTGGTACGGTACGCCTGTTCAGGGTCCGATAATCTACGCATAGGCGGACGGACCCATTTTTCTTGCATACCACCACAGTCAGAGAGGCATAGGGGCTACGGGATTCAGTCACGATGCCTGCTGTCTCTATCTCCTTCAGAAATTGCTTGTGTAGGGTGGGAAGGGAGCGAAGATATCAGGGATGCACCAAAAAAATACAAGACATATAATAGTGCAGTCTTGTCACAATCAACACAATCTGGATAGATTAAATCTTGGCTCTGTAGCAGTGCCTACTTACAGCAGGTCGGAGTAAAAACAGCATTTGTCTACACAACCGGTAGAAGTGGGTCTGGATCCCCAGCAGTGCCAGTGATTTTCAGCAGGGAATGTGGCCAGATCAATTCTCAGCCAGGAGATATTGCAGGATGAGTGTCATGTAAAACAAGGGCAGACCATGGTACAGATCGCAATATAAAATTTATAGATAAAAAACAAAGATAGGAATCGTACTCACAATAAGTACATAATTCATGTACACATAAGGTTTTAACTTGAGGCAGTGGAGTGCCGGACCCGTGTGGAACAGCTGACTGCTTCTTGAGTCTACTTGAGTCTACTGTTGAGTCTATGTATCCAATACATATCGCGTTTGCTCAGATCTATATCCCTACTGCGGCCTCTCCAGTGTTGTACCACATTCTCAATAGCAGTGAATTTTAAACCTTTGGTGTTTGAACTGTGATATTTTGCAAAATGTTTGGACACACTATGCGTTAATATGCCTCTTCTAATGTTACTTAAATGTTCTACAATACGTGTTCTAATTGCTCTTTTGGTTTTTCCCACGTACTGTAGCCCACAAGGGCACTCTAATAAATAAATAACATATTCCGTATAACAATTCATATATTGTTTTATCTTAAAATTTTCTTTGCTATTATTGCTTGTAAAATTATTTTATCTGTTTGTTTGTGTTCACACGCTTTGCACGTTGAACATCCAAAGAAACCTTCAATGCTCTGAAACCATCCTTTATTTTTAGTTTCTTGTTTTTTTATAGCGCTGGGAGCAACAATGTTTTTAAAATTTTGTGCTTTTTTAAAGATTATTTTAGGATGTTCTGGAAGTGTGTTTTTTAAAATTGGGTCAGTTCTTAAAACGTGCCAGTGTTTACGGATAATTTTACTGATGCTATTAGCTTCTTTATTATATGTGGTCAGAATGGCCGTATCAAATTTATTGTTAGTATTTTTTACTGCTGTAATTGTTTTGTCCTTAGGTTCCAATAAATCCTTTCTGTTTAATGATTTAGCTTTATTCAGTGCTGTATTTAAAATGTCTTGTTTATAATTTTTTTTAATAAAACGTGATTCAAGTGTTTTGCATTGTTCTTCAAAGACAGCTTCCTCTGTACAGTTTTTGCGCATTTTCCTATATTGACTATAGGGTACATTATCCATCCACTGATGATGGTGACAGCTGGAACGTAGGATGTAATTATTGCTATCAACACTTTTAAAGTAGGACTTAGTTTTAAGATGACCTTCTTCGATATAAATAACTAGATCTAAATAGTTAAGTGAAATTTTACTTGTATTTGAAGTAAATTCTAGGTTCAGCACATTGTTGTTCAAATTCGCAATGTACCGATCTAAATCTTCCTGTTCACCTTGCCAAATTAAGATGATATCGTCAATGTAGCGCCGCCATAGGACAACTCCCCCCCCCCCCGAGGGGACAGACACATGCGTTTTTCTCCTGATCTTCAGAGCTCATGGGTACCTGGTAGTACCCAGATCCCAGGTCCAGCACGCTGAACCACTGGCTTTCTGTCATCGCATTGAGGATCTCCTTTATCCGCGGCAGAGTGTACTGGTCTGGTACGGTACACCTGTTCAGGGTCCGATAATCTACGCATAGGCGGACAGACCCATTTTTCTTGCATACCACCACAGTCGGAGAGGCATAGGGGCTATGGGATTCAGTCACGATGCCTGCTCTCTCTATCTCCTTCAGTGCTACGTGAAGGTGAAAGAAAACGGCGCTAACTCTATTAGTGTACACTAATAATATACAGTGAATATTTTGACCAAATCAATTAATTGTTAAACAGTGATATTGTGTTCAAATAACGTGATAATATTATTGAAAGGTTCAAACCCCCTGCTCAAACCCAGCTGGTGGGGACTGGTTTCGCTAGTCCCACAAATCGTCACTCTCCAGTTGTAATCCAGGGGGAGCATGAAGGGAAAAGAACATAAAACAAGAAAAACAATCTAAGTGCAGACAATCAAATTCAAGTGATATAAATTCTGCGTTCTTTCTTGGCTCATATGTGATGTCTACTTACAAGATGTAAGTCAAAATCAAGCGGTTTTGACACTCAATGGTCTCTGCTGTGCAGGTATTCCCACCAGGTGATAGGGTCTCCAGCTCTCAGCTCCGCAGCAAAGTGTATGTAAAAGAAATACAAACCATAGTGCAGACCAGTATAATGTAAAAAAACTAGACTTTATGGGGTTTAAAAAATGAACACTTACAATAAAAACAAGTATTTCAGGCATGTACCACAATCATTGTGATCAAAGAGAGAAGATTTTTTGGTTTACACTTCAGGCTCACCCGCCTCCTCCGGTGTGACTTGGTGTGGACCACAGCTCTCAGGGACTTTGTACCTCCAGCGGTGGGCGCATTGATCCAGGTCTCTCTCCCCTCGTGGGTTCCCTCTTCTCTGGGTCGATCACCTTCCCATAACAGCTGCCCGCAGGCACTGTGGAGTTCTCCACTGGGATACAGCCTCTCGGATGGATGTTTCAGCTTCACTCGCACACCGATGCGTCACTTCCGCTCCGTCCCGATACGTCACTTCCGGTCGCGGTTCTGTGAGTATCTGTCAGTAAATTTCTCCTCTCTTCTCTCTCCTCTCTGGGCGGCTACCACTCTACGCGTGTCGCCAAAAAATGGGTGTGTGGCTTCCTCAGGAGTGTACCGCCCCCTAAAAAACAGATAACTCATGCGTGCTTAAATCAAGCTGTTCTCCCTCCAGAGTTTCAGTGTATCTCCATGGTATCTCCTGTCTGAACCATGGAGATACACTGAAACTCTGGAGGGAGAACAGCTTGATTTAAGCACGCATGAGTTATCTGTTTTTTAGGGGGCGGTACACTCCTGAGGAAGCCACACACCCTTTTTTGGCGAAACGCGTAGAGTGGTAGCCGCCCAGAGAGGAGAGAGAAGAGAGGAGAAATTTACTGACAGATACTCACAGAACCGCGACCGGAAGTGACGTATCGGGACGGAGCGGAAGTGACGCATCGGTGTGCGAGTGAAGCTGAAACATCCATCCGAGAGGCTGTATCCCAGTGGAGAACTCCACAGTGCCTGCGGGCAGCTGTTATGGGAAGGTGATCGACCCAGAGAAGAGGGAACCCACGAGGGGAGAGAGACCTGGATCAATGCGCCCACCGCTGGAGGTACAAAGTCCCTGAGAGCCGTGGTCCACACCAAGTCACACCGGAGGAGGCGGGTGAGCCTGAAGTGTAAACCAAAAAATCTTCTCTCTTTGATCACAATGATTGTGGTACATGCCTGAAATACTTGTTTTTATTGTAAGTGTTCATTTTTTAAACCCCATAAAGTCTAGTTTTTTTACATTATACTGGCCTGCACTATGTTTTGTATTTCTTTTACATACACTTTGCTGCGGAGCAGAGAGCTGGAGACCCTATCACCTGGTGGGAATACCTGCACAGCAGAGACCATTGAGTGTCAAAACCGCTTGATTTTGACTTACATCTTGTAAGTAGACATCACATATGAGCCAAGAAAGAACGCAGAATTTATATCACTTGAATTTGATTGTCTGCACTTAGATTGTTTTTCTTGTTTTATGTTCTTTTCCCTCTATCTCCTTCAGGACATCTCTCACGTCCTCCACATCTCGGGGAGCAATGCGTCTGGAATACTCTTGGAAAGGCATGGTATCATTCAGCCGGATCGTGTGCTTGGCGTTTTTGCTGCAACCCACACCATCTCGCTAGTGGAGGACACCTCCCGGTGTTCCTCCAGCTTGGTGTTTAGCCGTCTCTTCCAGTCTGCTTACAGAGTCGATTCCCCGAAATCAAACTGCAACCTGGCAGGCTCGCTTCACACGGTTGTGGTGTTCACATGCGCCATAGTCTCGATGGTTGTGACCGGTATATCTGACCCAGTCTCTGCCCAACATCAAAATCAAAAACCATTTGAGGTGAGATGTTCTGGATAGTCACTGTAATTTTCTTTGGGATTGAGGATCTCCACTCCCGCGTCTCTGGGACCATATTTTACCCTCTATTGCCCACTTCTGCGGGGGTGGTCTCCGGAGAGAAGTACCAGTCGTCTTTGTCACGCCCTATTTAGTGGACTACTGCGTCCATGTGTTTCACTCCCCCTGGTAGAATCTTGATCAACCCCTCTTCGTGATTGAAGATCTCACCATACTCCTCTTGTGCAGCAACCCAATAGCACTCATTTTTGAGTACCGGATGGATCCGCAGCGAGGATAGGGGTAGTTCACCCGCCTTGTGAAGATAAGCCCAGATCACTGCCCGCACCACATCGGCGTTGGTCCCCAATATGATTGGGGAACTTGGGTGTACCCGAGGCTCAGGACATATCAGAGCCTCCACGTCCATTGGGGGGGTCGTGTTGGTGTTCAGTTGTGGTATATTTAGCCGCAGTTGCACCACACGGTTGATGGTGTAGTCTTCATTACTAAGACACCACAGCTTTATCTTCTCCGCTGTCTGCAAGGGCAGATGTTAAAGGTGTTGGTCATAGATAGGGCGGTAGATAATAGTCATCTGTGACCCAGTATCCAGTGAGGCCAATGAGTAGATACCTTCCACAAGGACTCTTATGATTGCTGCCGGCCCCGTCCGACTGTTGGCATCCAATTGGGGTGCTTTGTCGGGGCAGGGTTCTGGAATGCTCTCCGATAGTGTGGAGAGTGATTGCATTGCCTGCACGGTGTAGGATGAGGCCCCAGTGGTGGGTCTTTTGGGCTTTGAGCAGTCCTTTGAGATATGACCATTCCGGCCACAATTGTAGCATTGAATATCATAGTTGGCAGTGATGCCAGGATTAGGGGCCGAGCTCCTAGACACCCTTGGGGCATAGACAGACGCAGCAGAAGAAGGAGTCTCCTTGGCACTTTCTATCTCCGTAGGTTTCTGACTCGAAGCCCCTTTGTCTCTACCACGTGGAACTCCTTTGAAGGAGTTGCATGTCTCTCATGAGTCACGAGACCGCCTAGGGGTCTGAAACTGTAAGACCGCTCCAGTGTGGTCCCTGGACTGAAAATCACCCTGGGTAGGAGGGGACATGAATAAAGTAACGAGCACCCTGTGAGAAGGGCGTCATACTTCCCGGGGGTATAGGAAGGATGGGGAGTTCTCTCTTGATATGTCACTTAGGGAATGATTCTCAGACTGGAAGTCACTATGGGCAGTGACAGTTCTGGAAAGATTACGGGCAGCCCAGGGGCAGGCCTCCCAGAAAGTGTAGGGCCCTGGGTGTATCGTCCTCATGTACCTCGTGGCTGTCGCCATTATGAGGATGTCCCAGCGGAAGTGGGGTCCCACTTTCTGCCAATCTGCCAGATGTTAGCAAAACCCAGGAAGGGCCTGAGTTGGTCAAGGACTTCTTAAGGGGTGGTGTCAAATGGTACATCCCCCACCGCGACCACTCGTTGAGTTTCATGGCCCAGTCTTTGACCTGTTGCTTGGAAGGCGAGAACACGAATATTTTTTTTCTGTTAATTTGCACTTCTGAGTCGGGCACCTCTGGGAGGCTGGGGTGTCGCTTGGTCGCCTCGGTGCAGCATCTGCCCCTGAGAGGGATCCCTGTGTAGAGGGATAAGCAACTCAAGGGAACCAACACTAACAGTAATCACACACGCAGGTATATAATAATGGGTTTTACTGAACATATGTCACAGCAGCCTGTACCACACAGTACCTCCAGATGAGTGTCCCCCAAAGTACAATGGGTGCTAGGCACCAATACCCTGATGACCTTCCCCAATGTCAGGCCCACCCAAAAGTGTACGGAGTAGTGCTACCCCGTGAACTGTTGGTACACTTAGGTGGGGTACCTGCCCGGGTACTCCAGTTCCTGGGTGCTGCCAATATAATAAACAGGGATTTGCTGATCCAGCGACGTCGTCATCCGCGAAGGCTTCCGCCTTTGAGAGTTTCACCTTTGAGAGTCTATTAATGTAGGTGGTCTGGTCCCAGACCACAGGCCACAAGTCACCACGCGGCGTCTTCGCTGATGCCTATTACTATCAGGCTACTGGGGAAATGTCCCTAGCTGGGGGCCTTTCCCTGAAGCAGCCATAATCTAAATGTGAGTGGGGGCTATCTGGGACCTAATGGGTAATCTTGGCCTAGTCTGGAAGTCACTGACACCCAGAGCCTACCTTCCCCTTTTGTTTCCTGGCTTCAACTCCCCTCGTGGTACTAAGCGTGCCATTGTCATCAGTGAAACTGGGAAGCCCTATGGCTAACACTGCCCATGTGGTACACCGCCCCTAAGCACTATGGGACTTGTAGTTCCCCTGCGGAGCATGTTATAATATGGCAGCCACTACTCATGATCTTCTGCGCATGGGCGCCACCCTCTAATGGCCGCCACACCATCGGACTCTCCTGCGCATGCGCAAGTCACTTCTGCGCATGCGTGGCATTACCAAGGCGGCATTACCAAGGCGGCAGCACCCTGTACCAGCGTCCACCCGGAGCTCCGGCGACCCACTTGCCCAACAGCAACCTCCCTGCACCACAATACAGCCATCCCCCTCCCACAGCGAACGTAATGGCACGAGGGGGGGACCTGGCTACATGTATAAAGAATAATAGAATTCAGTTATGTGATGGTATTTTTAAACGATCTTTGTCAGGGTAACAGGTTGTAGCAAAAGATGTTGAATAACTTAAACCAAAAGTATGAACATTTATGGTACAGAAAGAAGATTATTAAAAAAAGAAAATAACACACATGATCTGAAAAGACAAGTCAAGTGCTGTAATGAAAAGATGATTTTATGACTCTTATATACTGTATTCTACTCAGAAAAAATCACTTACCTTGTACGGTTTTTGGCCATAAGAATATGATTCCCACATCAGTACTCCAAAGCTCCATACATCACTTTTGCTTGAAAATTTATGAAAGTTGATGCATTCAGGGGCGTACCATTTCACTGGCCATTTCCCCAAATTTTTGGCCTTCAAAGATAAAATGGAAAAAATGTTGATTGTATACCAGCTACATTTCTAATTTATCGAGTAAACTATAAGTTAACATTAGACCTGTACCAATATCCTAACTACAAAAAAAGGTAATATTTTTATGCAGCAAAGATGGTTGCTATATTGGGGATATTGCCAGAAGCAGGTGCCAGAATATTTGAAAGGGCCATGGGTTATATAAATTGTCAGTTTTATGAGATGGAATAAGGATATTTAATTAAAAAAGGTCTAAGGCTGGAAGAAACAGCATTTAGATAGAAAGGCAGAATGCCTATTGCATGCAAATTGTTAGACAATGTTCCTTATTCAGGGGATCAAGAATAGACGTAAGAATGTGTCCAAAAGTGCTTCACAAATAAGTTTTACGTATTTGTTTTGTGAATTTTGCCCAAGCTGTAAAATTTCAGAATGCTCAAAAGTAAGTTAAAATTGCAACAAAAGAACACTTTTCTACAGGGAATTTGCACTTTTCCCAGCTTTTTTAAGGCCAGGTCCTGGGTGCGAGGAAAGAGGGAAGGAGAGTGGAGTCCTGTTTAATAGAGTACCCATTTATTTGCATACCTTCCAAAACACTCATCTACACAACATACAGATGCAGCGGCCATTATTTTAACATATCTCAGCGCCGTTTTCTTGTGCGCTGCTGTACTCCACGTGGCATGAACGCAGCCAGTCGCCCCAGGCACACGTGTTTATTGCGGTTGCTTTGTTTGAATTTCATTGACTGTGTGCAATTAAATGCAATTAAATGAATTAATTTTAATGTGTACAGTACTGTGCTTCTGTGTCAATTTCAGGTGTTTAAAAGCCAGAACACTAAAATGCCATTTTCTGCACTCGCCTGCACTCGCATCTTAAGGCGATACGGTTGGAAGAAATCCCGCGTCATGACATGGGTATTCCGAGGTCTACACCGCGTGATTTGTTAAAATAATGGCCGCTGCATCTGTATGGAGAGATACCTGTGACCACACCTGAGAATGCTACGAACTAAGCTAATTTTAATATGCAAAGTATATGCAAATGATTGAAATGAGTCTATTTCCTTGGTATCTCAGGTGTGTTCACAGGTACTGTATCAATCCACATGTTGTATAGATGAATGTTTTGGGAGTTATATAAGTCATTGGGAACTCTACTACCTCCTCTCTCACAACTCTTGGAAAACGTCTATTTTAGGGTCTGGATGAAATAAGACTTGGTGAATTGCTTGTGAAAATAGATATATTAAAGAAAAGTTTAGACATCTTTTTAAAAAGGAAAGTTATACAGGGATATGCCAAATAAACAAACATAGGAACAATGTTGATACAGGGAGAAGGATGCAGATAAGAGAGAGAAATGGCAGAGCACAACCGGAATCATCCGAAGAAGAAATTAGGAGGAAAGTGCGTTATCCATAAAAAATGTAATAGTCATGGAAGGAAAAAGGGCAAGGCATTACCCTACCAACATGTTTCGTGCAACACAGAGCACTTTATCAATGCCTTGATAAAGTGCTCTGTGTAGCACGAAACATGTTGGTAGGGTAATGCCTTGCCCTTTTTCCTTCCATGACTATTACATTTTTTATGGATAACGCACTTTCCTCCTAATTTCTTCTTCGGATGATTCTGGTTGTGCTCTGCCATTTCTCTCTCTTATCTGCATCCATCTCCAAGGACGGAGGCACACCCAGAGGTCTGGTGGGATCAACGTGGACGCTGCAGCAGACTCGTGAGTTTTCTTGCTTGCTACACGGTCCTATCATTATTCCACAAAGGGATTAGGGTTCAATTCATTGGGGTGATCATTAGCCTTTGGGTTCCTGGACAATTTGAGTGCCATCTATGGTGGTTTACCAACTAGGATACCACACCCAGTACCCCCTACAATCAAGAATATATCCCAGACCTCATATAGGATTCATTATCTTCATTATCTTCATAACATTATCATTCTAGTAGTGGCCAGCACCCACAAGGATGGCCACTACTTAGACCTGGTTTTCACTAAAAACTTCTCTCTCTCTGATTTCTCCTTTTCCCCTTTTCCTCTCTCTGACCATCATCTCATCTCATTCTCTTTATCTCGCTTCTCCCCTTCTCCACCTCCATCTACACCCCGGTTCTGCAGAAACCTGCGCTCTATTCACTTACCTGACTTTGAGTCCACTTTACACTCCTCCCTCTCCTCTCTCAGCTCTGCAACAGACCCTGACAACCTGGTCAGAAAGTACAACTCTGTCTTGTCCTCGTCTCTTGATCTACATGCCCCGCTTTCTCTCTGCCGCCCTCGCCCTTCTAACCCTAGACCCTGGCTAAATTCCCACACGCGCATGCTGCGTTCCTCCACTCGTTCCTCTGAACGCCTATGGAGGAAGTCTCACACTCTCGCAGACTTCCTTCACTACAAATTTATGCTATCCTGTTTCAACTCTGCCCTCTCGCAAGCTAAACAAGCCTACTTTTCTGCACTAATCAACATGCACAAGTCTAACCCACGCCGACTGTTCTCTGTCTTTGATACTCTACTCAAACCACCCTCAGCTGCCTCTCCTTCCTCCATCTCCGCTCAGGACTTTGCTGACTATTTTAAGGAAAAGGTGGAATCCATACGGCAGAACATCCCCTCTGTTTCTTCCCCCCATCCTACACCTCTTCCTAACTCTCCTCCTGCCTTCCTTGAGTCTTTTTCCACTGTCTCAGAGGAGGATGTGTCGCTGTTGATCTCCTCTTCTCCCTCTACCACTTGCCCTCTTGACCCCATTCCCTCCCATCTCCTAAAACCTCTAGCTCCTATTATAATCCCTACGCTTACACACATTTTTAACTCCTCCCTCTGCTCTGGAACCTTTCCATCCTCCTTCAAACATGCAACAGTCATACCATTACTCAAAAACAGCAAGCTTGACCCTACCTGTCTTTCTAACTATCGACCTGTCTCCCTCCTGCCTTTTGCCTCTAAACTACTTGAACGTCTTGTATTCTCTCGCTTGCTCCATTTTCTCAACACCTATTCTCTCCTAGACCCTCTACAATCTGGCTTCCGCACTGCTCACTCCACGGAAACAGCCCTCACTAAAATAACTGACGACCTCCATGCTGCCAAAGACAGAGGTCATTACACTCTGCTCATATTACTCGACCTCTCTGCAGCATTTGACACCGTGGACCACCCTCTTCTCCTCCACATTCTCCATACTCTAGGTATTCGGAACAAAGCTCTATCCTGGATCTCATCCTACCTCTCCCATCGTACTTTTAGTGTCTCTTCTGCTAACACCTCCTCCTCCTCTATTGATCTCTCTGTGGGGGTACCCCAGGGCTCTGTCCTGGGACCTCTTCTCTTTTCTCTGTACACACTCTCTCTAGGTGACCTAATAACATCTTTTGGGTTTAATTATCACCTCTATGCCGACGACACACAAATATACTTTTCAACACCTGACCTTACACCTGCTGTACAAACCAAAGTTTCTGAATGTCTCTCTGCTATATCATCCTGGATGGCCCTCCGACGCCTTAAACTCAACATGGCTAAAACAGAGCTCCTCATACTTCCTCCCAAACCTGGCCCTACTACCTCCTTCCACATTACTGTTGGAACTACAATCATTTACCCAGTAGCCCAAGCACGCTGCCTAGGGGTCACACTCGACTCCTCTCTCACATTCGCCCCTCACATTCAAAACATTTCTAAAACTTGTTGCTTTTTCCTCCGGAATATAACTAAGATACGCCCTTTCCTCTGTTGTTCGACTGCTAAAACTCTAACTCAGGCCCTCATTCTCTCCCGTCTTGATTACTGTAACCTCCTGCTGTCTGGCCTTCCTGCCTCTCACCTGTCTCCCCTACAATCTATCCTAAATGCTGCTGCCAGAATCACTCTACTCTTTCCTAGATCTGTCTCAGCATCTCCCCTCATGAAATCCCTCTCCTGGCTTCCGATCAAATCCCGCATCTCACACTCCATTCTTCTCCTCACTTTTAAAGCTTTACACTCTTCTGCTCCTCCTTACATCTCAGCCCTAATTTCTCGCTATGCACCATCCCGACTCTTGCGTTCTGCTCAAGGATGTCTACTTTCTACCCCCTTTGTATCTAAAGCCCTCTCCCGCCTTAAACCTTTTTCACTGACTGCCCCACACCTCTGGAATGCCCTTCCCCTCAGTACCCGACTAGCACCCTCTCTATCCACCTTTAAGACCCACCTTAAGACACACTTGCTTAAAGAAGCATATGAATAGCACTGTGGATATTCTGAACACAGGATACATAAAGATTGGCCCCCTGCAGACGCACTTACCAGAACTCCCTCCTACTGTCTCTGTACGTTCTCCCTACCTACCAATTAGAATGTAAGCTCCTCAGGGCAGGGACTCCTCTTCCGAAATGTTACTTTTATGTCTAAAGCACTTATTCCCATGATCTGTTATTTATATTATCTGTTATTTATTTGATTACCACATGTATTACTACTGTGAAGCGCTATGTACACTAATGGCGCTATATAAATAAAGACATACAATACAATACAATACAATTCTAGCTGTATACAGTTCTTAGCACCACGCATTATACTTCTGTGATCCAGGGAGAAATCTGATTACTGGAGTCGGGAAGGAATTAATTTTAACCCATGATTAGATAATGTTTCACTGGGATTTGTGGGTTGCTTTCCTCTGTTTCAATATACACTAAATACAAATATACCGTAGGATGAGTATATATAATTTAAATGTAAGGTAGGTTGAACTTGCTGGACATACAGTGTCTTTTTTCAACCTCATCTACTATGTAAGATTACAAACTTATTCATTCATTCATTCATTCATTCATTCAGACAGTTAAAGTTTAATTAATGTCTTGAAATCAGCAATCATTTGGGCAGCAGGTATCAGTCGTATTGTCATATTTCATTATTATAAATACTTCTGGCAACTCCTCAAATAGATCATTGCTTACTTATGATTTTCCTCCAAGTGAAGTGTAAATCCCATTCCTCAAATAACTTTTTACCTATACTGTCAGGGGGAGCATTCTGGGCTCGGCGGCTTTGAGACAGCCTAGACTTCAGCACCACCCCTCCACCAACCCATCTCTGTCCTAGACCCTGTATGCTGTATGTGTGGTCAGCCATTAGAGCTCTAATGGCTTAAACCCTAAGTACAAAGGATAGTGGCTCCTGAGTAGGATATGACCAATCAGCTTAGACGCATAGCTTCAGCCTAGGCTACAAATACAGAGGGAGTGTCTGCAGGGTCTTCGACAGATCTCCCTGGGCTCAGGATTAAAGTATTTACCTGGGCCCCTTGTTAGTGTCTCTGCGAGTCTTCTACTCTCTTTTACCCTTCCTCCCTATCTCTCAAAATACCCCATCTCACTTTCTCGCACTCCCTCTCTACCCCTCCCTCTATTTCTCTCCCCTTTCTCACTCTCACACTCCTCACTCCCCCCAGTATTTCTCTACCACACTCGCCCCTGTATTTCTCCACTCCCAGTCCTTTACTCCCTCACTCATACTCCCCTTATATTCCCACCCCACTCCCCTTTTTATTTATCCCCCCCACTCCCTTTCACTCCCCATCTCTCGATCCCACCTTCTCCCCCCAATATTTCTTTGCATCCCTCTCTCTCACTCCACCCTATATTTCCCTCCATATTTCTTCCCCCACTCCTCCCCTATATTTCTACACTCCCACTTCCCTCTCTCCCTCTATGTATCTCACTTTTTCACTTTCAAACTCCCTCTTTCACTCACTGTATTCCCCCCCAACCCCTCTCCTTCTGTATTTCTCATCTGACTTTCTCTCACTCCCCCTGTATTTCCCCCTCTCACTCCTTCACCTTCACTCTCTCACTTGCTTCCCTGTATTTCTCCCACCACTCCTCTACTTTTCCCCATGTGTTTCACCTCCCTGTATTTTCCCCCCACTCTCTTACTCCCTCTGTATTTCTCTCCCCTCTCTCCAATCACCCCTATATTCCCCCCTGTCTCTCATATCCCCTCCTGTACTTCTCCACCCACTCCCACTCACCCTCTGTATTTCTCCCTCCCACTCCTCTACTCTTCCCCCTGTATTTCTCCCCCCCACTCTTTCTTACTCCTTCTGTATTTCTCTCCACACTCTCTCACTCCCCCACTGTATTTCTTCCCCCTACTCTCTTACTCCTCCAAGTAAACTGTATGTCCCCCCTCATTCCTCAATTCTCAACTCCCCATCACCCACCATTTTATTGGTCCTTCTCTGCTCTCTCACACACTCCCCACTATATTTTTCCTATACCCTCTCACTTTTCCCTCTCTCTAAGAAATGTACCTGGGCCCCATGGCAAAGTAGAGCTGCGGCCCTTTAGATCGAGGTGGAAGTTGGACCCGAACTTCTGTTATCGGCCGGTTGGAAGACCTGGGGGTGACTAGTAAGGGTGCTGCAGCAAATGAGAGCTGGGGACCTGTGGCACATGGAGGCCCTGGTGTTCAAAACGCAAACGTTGGTTGTGACGTTTGGGTGAACCAAAATTCCGGCCAGCCGGCACCTGGGCCACTTGTCCAGCCTCTCACACCCTGTCAGGAGCTCTGAGTCTTAAGTCAATTAGGAATAACTAAGATGGGGAACTTGGTGAGCCGAGATGCCTTGATTCACTGCCAGGAGACAGCCAGGCCATTGAACAAATATTGTTGTTAGAGCTGGAGACAATAGGAGTACTTGGGACTGGAGATTATGAGTTACAACCTTGGGACAACCATCACTCCAGCCACCCAGATTCTGTGACTCAGGTACAATGCACCAAGTGCAATGGGACATTTGGTCATTGCCACCATGCCGTGACCATGTCCCAGCCAGCATTTGGCCACAGAGGGAACCTCCGCCATACCCGCTGGACCCTCCGATGCTGGCCACTTCTATTATAAGATACGTTTTACACTTTAGGGATTTTAGTGGTTAGGGTAGGGGTGTGACTTAGGGGGGTAACTTGAGGGGTTTAAGTGGTAAGGGTATGGGGTTAATTGTAGGGGTTTTAGTAGTTAGGGTATGAGGTTAAAGGAAGGTGTTTTGGGGGAAGGGGATAGGTTCTCACATTTCACTTGAGTCTGAATCATGAAGTAGCAGTACTTGAACCATAGTGTCCACACAACTAGGCTTCCTATGGATAATTTGTTTATTAAGTGTAGCTATTACTTTTGTGAAAGACACTTGAAGGTATTCAGCGTTAAGATACAACAGTGCTTCTAATATGTATATCATTGACATGTAATAAAATAGATGCACAATATGTTTGAAGAATGAATTTGCTACTGTAAATAGCTCTAAAGCACATTCCATTATAGGTAAATATTACCTTGTAGTAGTTTTCATCAGATCCAAGTGCTTTTGAAAGTCCAAAATCACTGATTTTGGCATAATGTTGGGTGACCAACAAAACATTTCTTGCTGCCAAATCTCTGTGGACAAAATGACTCTCCTCTAAATACTTCATTCCCATAGAAACCTGATGAACAAGTTCTGTTAAGTTCTTTTCTGAAACAACTCTGCAAACAATAATAGAGATACAATAAGCATAAGTGCATACACTGTAAATCCCAAACACCATGCCAAAACAATTTATAAATCTGGATGCATACAGTATGACCGAAAAAGTTAAAGTTTCCAATGTGACATACGGGAGTTATTAGAGATGCTCACCGACTCTACTGTTTGGGGTTTTCAGATTTGAACCAGGGATGAATATGTTTTTTGATAACTTTTTACATATATTGTTATATATTCTACAATATTTGTAAATGAACCAAAAGTGGGTTTGTAACATGGGACTTATCCCTGTTCAAAAATGTGCCTCTAATCCAGCAGTGTGGTGGTTAACTGCTGGTAGACAATTATCCACCACCATGGCTGATTAGAGGTGTCAGAAAAAGCCTGCCTCTGAGACAGGAAGAGAGATTTTCCTCAGTACACAAGGGTGCTGACAAGAGGAAAGAGGTCTTGAGCAGAAAGGCTCTGCTGAAATCAAGACACCCCAAAGACCTATATTCCTGGACACAGGGGACCCTGGAACCTACCAGAGACTGACATGAAGGTCCACCTGTTTTAAGGTATCTCTTGAGACTTTGGAGAATAGGGTGGTAATGGGATTATCCCTCCAGCCCTGGAGAAAGGGACTGGGGAAGTAAGTTAGCCCTTAAACAGGTCTAGGCATTTGTTGTTTTCATATGTTTTGCTGTGTTAAAAGGGAAAGGCGCAATAAAGCCTTATTTTAATTTCACCTTAAAAACGGTCTCCATTGCATACCTCTGCACACATCTCTTACAGGGTTTATTAAAGAAGATGCAAATATTAGTCCCCAGCGGGACCTCTTTAATAAACATCTTTATTTTTGCTTGAGTGTGCCAGTTTATTTCATACTTGCATGGTGCCTTTTCTGCTATAATATTTGGATATATTTAACTCCTTGTGTGTGTGTGTGTGTATATATATATATATATATATATATATATATATATATATATATATATATATATACAATAAAGACTGCGCTTGGGTGACTGCCGCTGGCAATGCCCAGTCAGTAGTGGACAAATAAATCTATGTGGATCTACACCAATATATTAATAAACCATATATATACTACTAGATATCACAGGGGTTAATGTGCTGTGGGTGACCTAGCGTTTGTTTAGCAAGTTGCCACCACCTCACTCGAATACTGCTATCATTTGCAGTACTGCCACTTCCGCCTTCCTCCTTCCCCCCCTGCTTGGAACCAGGGACCACTGGTGTGTGTTCCCTAAGGGAAGAATTGGAGAAGCCATTGATGCAGAGAGTTCCTGCTGGACGGAGACTCACAAGGACCATACCGGTTTACGGAGTAGCTGAGTAGAGGAGAGGTTCTTGCTGACCATTCGGAGCATGAGTATTGATCTCATACATGTTATTTTATCTTCATTGTTTGTGAGTTTGACCATTGAGTTTTTTGGAACATTAATTCCATTTTTTTATACAGTAATGCAATAGGATTGGGCGCTTTTTTCTTTTATATATATATATGTACTTAGATCATTTGGAGGTGTGTTCCCGGGGAAAGGAAACTGTGGTGACCCTGATGTCGTGAGTTCCTGCTGGCAGAGATACACGAGGGCTATACCGGATGCGGTGGAGTCACGGAGCAGTGTAGCAGAGCAGCGGCGCTTCCAGATCCTTTGGAGCATGAGTATTAACTCATAATATGCTTTTTTTATCCTTTATGTTTGTGAGTTCATTATATGGGCCTTTAATTGGGAATTAAACACTTTTTGAATTCTATGGTTTACATATCAGGACATAATAACAATTATCTGTTCCTTAGCAAGTCTTAAAATTAGGTAAATACAACCTCAGATGAACAACAACACATGACATATTACACCGTCATGATTTATTTAACAAAAATAAAGCCAGAATGGAGAAGCCATGTGTGAAAAACTAAGTACACCTTATGATTCAATAGCTTGTAGAACCACCTTTAGCAGCAATAACTTGAAGTAATCATTTTCTGTACGACTTTATCAGTCTCTCACATCGTTGTGGAGAAATTTTGGCCCACTCTTCTTTGCAACGTTGCTTCAGTTCATTGAGGTTTGTGGGAATTTATTTATGCACAGCTCTCTTAAGGTCAAGCCACAGCATTTCAATCGGGTTGAGGTCTGGACTTCGACTGGGCCATTGCAACACCTTGATTCTTTTCTTTTTCAGCCATTCTGTTGTAGATTTGCTGGTGTGCTTGGGATCATTGTCCTGTTGCATGAACCAATTTCGGCCAAGCTTTAGTTGTCGGACAGATGGCCTCACATTTGACTCTAGAATACTTTGGTATACAGAGCAGTTCATGGTCGACTCAATGACTGCAAGGTTTCCAGGTCCTGTGGCTGCAAAAACAATCCCAAATCATCACCCCTCCACCACCAAGCTTGACAGTTGGTATGAGGTGTTTGAGTTGATATGCTGTGTTCGGTTTTCGTCAAACGTGGCGCTGTGCATTATGGCTAAACATCTCCACTTTGGTCTCGTCTGTCCAAAGGACATTGTTCCAGAATTCTTGTGGTTTGTTCAGATGCAACTTTGCAAACCTAAGCCATGCTGCAATGTTCTTTTTAGAGAGAAGAGGCTTTCTCCTGGCAACCCTTCCAAACAAACCATACTTGTTCAGTCTTTTTCTAATTGTACTGTCATGAACTTTAACATTTAACATGCTAACTGAGGCCTGTAGAGTCTGAGATGTAACTATTGGATATTTTGCAATTTCTCTGAGCATTGCACGGTCTGACTTGGGGTGAATTTGCTGGGACATCCACTCCTGGGAATATTGGCAATTGTCTTGAATGTTTTCCACTTTTGAATAATCTTTCTCACTGTAGAATGATGGACTTTAAATTGTTTGGAAATGGCCTTATAACCCTTCCCAGATTGATGGGCAACAACAATTGCTTCTCTAAGATCATTGCTGATGACTTCCCTCCTTGGCATTGTGTTAATACACACCTGAATGCTCCAGACCAGCAAACTACTAAAACTTCGGCTTTTATAGAGGTGGTCACACTTGCTGCCAGTGGATTCTTAATGATAGCCTCTCTTAGGACCTCGATTTCTTGCTGTAAGCCCTGGGCAAACCGTTGTTGTTCCTCTCTCAGCAAGCGGTTTGTCTCTTGCTAGGTTGCATTCGCCTGTTGCTGGTTTGCATTAGTCTCTTGCTGGGCTATTAACAGCTGTTGCTGGGTTGTATTCGCGTTTTGCAGGGCTGCATTCGTCTATTGCTGGTTTGCATAAGGCCCGGGCCATAGAGATGTGGGGAGAGCGGAGGCGTGCTAACGCTGAGGCTCGCCTGCTTCAGTCAGCGCGATTGCACGGACTTGCAGGCGAGCCAGCGTGCGCGAAGGGAGCCGGGGGGAGGTGGTTGGAGGCGGGGCAGTGACGTCGCTGGGCCAATCGCCCGTGACGCACTGACGTCAATGTCACGGCGCCGACGTCACGGCGCCATGACGTTGACGCTGCTTCAGGCTGGTTGGATGTTTTCAGCCGACAGCGCGCTGAAAAACAGCTTTGCGCTCGGTTGAAAACTCCAATGCCTGAGCACGCCTGCGGATGCTCGTGTGAGCCTCCTCTCAAGGCATCCTCATTGAGGATGCAGGGGCTCAGAGCGGAGCGTCCGCACGCCTCAGCACGGCTTGTCCATCTATGGACGCAGCCTTAGTCTCTTGCTGGGCTATTAACAGCTGTTGCTGGGTTGCATTCGCGCTTTGCAGGGCTGCATTCACCTGTTGATGGATTTCATTCACCTCTTTCTGGGCAGCAACATTGCGTACCAGCGCACTCACCACGTCTTCATCTTTTTTGGAAAAAAAAACTTAATTTTTTTTTTTTTTAAAGTTCTTTAACCCGCAGACCTTTTAGTGTTCTGCCCGCATTCTCCACCATATGTGACAAACGGCTTACTCCGGGGCTCCGCCGTCTGTCCGGGACTGTTGGACTATTAGAACACGGTCTTTTAGGGTAGGTTTAATGACGAGGCGTAACGTGCTGTTCCTTTGAACAGGCTACTGCCTGGTTTATTCAGTCCCAGGCACTGAGACTGCCACACGGAATACAAAATAATACATAAGCAAACAAAACCCTGCTCGCCTGAGCAATAACTTAACTAAGGTTTTCCCTGACTGGGGTTGGAGTGGCTTATCCACTTCCAACAACAAAAATAAGGAACTTTGCAGTTTTAGGAAAAAGGAACAGGATGATTTAACCTGTTTGGTGAGAGGTGTTTCCCATCTCTGCTTCCAGCAGCCTTCCTGCCTCCAGGCTCTTGGGGAGAGGGAAGAGGAATCAGGAAACCAGCCTTAAATACCTGATTTATAACTAGCAGGACAGGTGACAGAAATCAGGCAGCAGACAAACTCTGGTCTGGATCCCTCATCCCTCAGTTCCAGCACTTGCCAAACTGTGGGATGGAGTGCATGCATTCTGAGGCTGCACTTTTCAGCCTAAACAGGATAGAAACTGTTCAGTATCCTGGGAGCCCTATATATGGAATTTATTACAATATCCTGGTTTCTGCCACAATATATATAAAGAAGGAAAAATCCCACGTAAAGCACTCAGGTATACAAAAATATAAAGCAAGTTTATTAAATAACATTACACAAATACAAATTTAAAACAGTCTCATAATCCTCCTGTGTGACGAACTTGGGCTGAATGCAGTATAATCCTAACTGGTAAGTGCCAACACATAAGATATAGTATATAAAGACACTCTACCAACAGGTGGTAAAGGCAAAAATAATGCGTCCCAGCTGTATGACTGGCCTGTCAAGCAATAAAGACTGACAGTCAAAGTAAAGCAAATAGCCAGAAATCCTGCACTAACTAAGGATCTGACAAATGAGGTCAGATGCTGGGATTGAAATACAATAAACTCCCTATATAATCAAATGGGAAGGAAATAAGATATGCAGGGTTGTGAAGGTGAAAAGATAATTAAATGAATGTTGAACACACACACTGGGGACCCAATAGGCAACACAATATGAAATTAGTAATCAGGTGGCACTCAGATATAAAACAGAGGTGAAGGTAACAGCTAAAGATCCCATTGCTGTGTGCTCCAAAGTCAGGCTGGGGTAAGTATCAAAAATTTCAGCAAGATGAGGCAGTATTTAGCCAATAGGTCCTCCGTTAGTCTGAGCACAGCAGTCCCACATGTGTGGTGAATAAACACGATCCACCGCAGATAGGAGAGTCAATCCCGGAAGTGCAGGAGGCCACACGTGGAGGGGATGTGAGAAAACAAACAGGACAAACCCCGACGTACGTTTCACCTCCGCTTTGACAAGCCCCTTGTTTTATGTCTGAGTGCCGCCTGATTACCAATTTCATATTGTGTTGCCTATTGGGTCCCCAGTGTGTGTGTTTAGGGAGTTTGTTGTATTTCAATCCCAGCATCTGACCTCATTTGTCAGATCCTTTGTTAGTGCAGGATTTCTGGCTGTTTGCTTTACTTTGACTGTCAGTCTTTATTGCTTGACCGGCCGGTCATACAGGTGGGAGGCATTATTTTTGCCTTTACCACCTGTTGGTAGAGTGTCTTTATATACTATATCTTATGTGTTGGCACTTACCAGTTAGGATTCTACTGCATTCAGCCCGAGTTTGTCACACAGGAGGATTATGAGACTGTTTTAAATTTGTATTTGTGATGTTATTTAATAAACTTGCTTTATATTTTTGTATACCTGAGTGCTTTACGTGGGATTTTTCCTTCTTTCTCTTTGTTTACATTTATTACATCCCCAGCACCTCAGTAGCCCCATCTTAGTAGGGTTTTATGTTATTACTGATTTAGGTTTATTTACAGTACACAGGTCAGTAGCAGGCTATTTTTGTTGTTATATATATATAAACATGTGTTCTTCAGAATTAGGATATACCTTTTTTATTTGGACTACCAATTTATGTCAGAGGACAAGTTCCGAGAGTTTTTCTCTCTTCCTCAGGTCAACAATACTGATATACAAAGGTTTCATGACTTAGACAGAGATTTGAAAAGAAAAAAACGGAAGAAAAAAGCACAGAGAGATGTAGATGTGGTGGGGTGAAGGAGGAATGTTTGAAGACACTGGAAGGGTGATAAAACGGACAAACATATATACACAGCAGATGTTAAATATACATATGATATATTTATGTTTTATATATAAAAAAAATAGTTCTATATCTATATGTCAAAGTGAAACGTTTTAATTATAGTTGATTTATTATTTAAAAGTCCAACTAAACAGTTGCAGCATTAACCGCTAAGGTAATGAAAGTGTTAAGTCCACCCGCAACACCCCCGCAAGGCCTAAACACCTCAACAAGGGCCAAATACCACCTTCACCCATCCCCGCTACCCACAATAAGCATGGCACTGATGGTTAGCCGCTAAGGTAATGAAATTGACTGTAAATGCATTCTCATGTATCTGATTCATGCCGGGGTTCTCCGGTGGTGATATTAATGGATATCAGCTCTGGAGTCTCCCGGCATCAATCCGATGCAGGAAAAGGCATTTTTTTTCCCTAAGGCTGAGTCCCCTGTGCCGCTGAGCACGCTGACCGGGCGGTGCTTGCCGAGGATAAATGCTCACTATTTCAATTTGGATGTCCCCGCTCACGTGGAGCGCGTGCGCTCGTGCGCGGGCACGGACGCTCACCCACACTTGGCGCTTGCATAAACAAAAAAAACTGTCTTTAGACCGCGCTCAGCATGCCCGCAACGCCCACCCGCGCATGCTTTTATTGCTGCTTATAGCATGAGGCCCTATATGGTATTGTATTGAAATATGATATGCTGTTGAATTGTTGCAAACTTTCAGAAGTTTATATCTAACTACAGTATATACTGTGTGTATATATATATATATATATATATATATATATATATATATATATATATATATATATATATATATATATATATATATATATATATATTCTGTATTAAAAAAAGACTGTCACTTGAGCTCTTGACCAAAAATATTAAGCAAAAGTTTCCTACCATATACTAAATTGTTTGTGAGCTAATTAGGCACCTGCATCTCAGGAAACAAAAAGTAATTGCTGCCCTAGATGGAGTATTGGGTTCAGCCTAATTCCTTGTAGCGGGAACATAGGGGTTGGTAGTTCTCATATACTCCCAAACTACTGTAGCTGGCACCTGGATAAGTTAAAACATATAGAACTGTTGAGATCCAGCTGTTGAAGTGTTTGTGTATCAACCTCCCCTCTACTGCGGGGCCCCCCTGACCATTGCTCCCTAACCAGCTAGGCAAGTTTCAGCACACCCACCCTTCCCTCAGCCCACGTTAAGCACTCTGTCAAGGGCCCGGAAAAGCTGTCAGCGTGCCTGTGTGTACAGTATAAGGGGGTTATATGCGTATGCGTGTATATGGTAGAAAATAAGTGTATGTGTGTGTAACGGGTATTCCCCCACCCAATCGCAGATAGAGTGTAGGTGCGGAGAACCTAATGTTACCAGGTGTGGTGGTTTACCTGTTAGGCTCACGGGAGGGCTGAGCTTCCACCACGGGGAACCTGGGGCAAGTATAATATGAGTAACCTCGTACTCGGTGCAGCGCCTCCATCTGCGATGGCTCCCACCAGAGGGGGAGTGGTTCCTCGCAGGACAATATATATGACTCAGCACACAGTATGTAAAACAACCAATGCCTTTACTAGTGCAACCGTACTCATGCATAACAATCAACAGGTGTCCCTCCCTAAAGGAGACACTAACTACTGCGTCTCGCAGGACGCTACCCCCTTCACCAGGTGATCCCACCCCGTGTCCAGTAACCCCACACAATATGTCTCCCACCCTTCAAGTGAGATAGATATGTGTGACTGCGCAGTCACTGGTCCCGTGTGAATCTAATATAGTATCGTTGGTGCACTTGGTGAGGGTTACCTGCCGAGCACTCCAGTGCCCCGGCCTGCCAAGGAGCTTCACAAAGGATCCGATGGCGAATGAACACAGGAACTACCGTCCGGGGCGATCCCACCCGGATGACTGCTGCAGCAACAGCAACGGTCTGAGCCCAAACCTCTGGACGGACGCGCCGCATCTGCTGGGTCCCTAACTGGCTCTGAATAGTAAGGGGCAGGGTCCCTAACCTGGGGCCTGTCCCTGACACAACTCACACTTGTGGGTGGCTCAGGGCTATCTTGGGCCTCGGGGGCTACTGGCCTAGTGCAGGAGTCACTGACTCCAGCACCCTACCTCCTTCCCCTAGCTGCTCCTGGCGCTGACTGCCTCTCTCCTCAAAACCCCGCGAAATGTATCCATATCCCTGACAGGGCAACCCTCCAGCCCTATTGGCCGTGCTGAGGCACCTGGTGCCTTCCACCCTTAGCCTCCTGGGAATTTAGTCCCTAAGAGGCTATTCCTACATTGGGGCCATGTGCGCGATTCTCCTGCGCATGCGCGACTCCCTAATGGCCACCGCAACTCCGGTATCCTATCTGCGCATGCGCGATCACTGCGCACGCGCGCGCAGCGATAATGGCGGCCCCCGCTAGCCGGGTGCGCCGCCGAGCTTCCTAAGGCTTGGATCGCTCCCTGCTCCGGCCCCCACCTTTGGAAACAGCCGGCGGGTCCGTCGCTGGCTCCGGCGGCACCCGCACAGCGCTGATCCAAAGGAGGGGGGTCTTTGGGAGCCGGAGGGCACCGGGGCTACATGTGTATGTGTGTATGAGGGGAAATATGAGTGTATGAGGGTGGATAATGTATATGTATAGCAGTGTGAATAATAGGGAATATATGTATATGTATATGTGTGTGTGTGTGTGTGTGTGTGGTGTGTGTGTGTGTGTGTGTGTTTCAGTGTGTATAGTGGGGTTGCAAGTGTATGTATCAGTGTGTATAGGGTTTTTTATATTAAGTGTATGTGTGTATGGAGGGGGTTATATGTTTATGTGTATATCTGTGTGTATAAGAAGTGATTTATTTTTGCATTTATTATACATTTTAACAGGTATTTATTTTTTCTAATGTAGTTTTGTATTTGGTAATTACAGTACTATGGTATGTGTATTTTATTTTGGTTAATTCACCAAATCACTATTAACCACACTTGGGATATTGGGTATTTGTCAAGAAGGGGGTGAGTGGTTAGGCCACCGGGGGGTTTGCGGAAGGGTTTAAACCCTTCATTACCTTAGCGGTTAACCACTGAGGTAATGAAGCATTGATGTTAGTTTATTTGTAGTTTAAGTGCATAGTATTGAAGCAGGAGATCTCCGGAGCTGAACTACATTAATTTCTGGTCCGACAACCTTCTGATTCCTCAGGATAGGCCTCTGTATGGCCCCCAGCTTAGATGCAGGTGCTTGTCTGAGGCAAAGTAAAAGGGGCTACATATACAAGTCTGGTGTGCCTTCCCCTTTCAAAGAAAACAGAGTAAATATTCATGTACTGTAGCATACAGTATGTAATATAGTTATAGAACAGACAGGCAACAATATTTATCAAAGCTCATGTTTAGTACTTTTGAAAATAAGGTAAAATTACTGACTTATTGGTGATACAGCTGAACCCCGTTAAAACGTGGTCCTCGGGGTCCACCCGATACGATCGTGTTATAACCGGGATTGCGATTAAAAAAAAGGGCCGCCGTGATCACAGGTTCTGCGTCCACCAGATGGAGAGAGCTGGGATAACTCTCCCAGCTCTACCTGAACCTGGCGTTGCAGTGGCAGACCTCCCCCCTACGCAGCACTTACCCACAGCAGCAGCTGATCTTGTGTGCTGTGCAGAGAAGCTGTGAGTCTGCGAGCGGGGGGGGAGGGGGGAGGGGGAAGAGCGTGGAGAGGATCTCACGGAGTCATTAGCAGCTGGGCAGGAACCAGCTCCCTTCTCTCCTGTCCCGTCCCCCCAGCAAAGGTACAGGGAGGGAGGGAGAGGTGTGTGTGTGTATGTATACAGTATGTGTGTGTGTGTGGTGATGTGCAGGAAGGGTGGATGTGATGGTCAGGGGGGATGGGATGTGCAGGGGGGGTGATGTGCAGGGGGGGTGATGTGATGTGCAAGAAGGGGGGATATGATGGGTAGGGGGGATGGGATGTGATGTGCAGGCTGGGGGGTGATGTGCAGGCTGGTGGAGTGATGTCCAGAAAGGGGGGATGTGAGGATTAGGGGGGGATGGGATGGGATGTGCAGGCTGGGGGGGGGGTGATGTGCAGGCAGAGGGATGTGATGTGCAGGCGAGGGGAATGATGTGCAGGAAGGGGGGATGTGATGTGCAGAGGGGGTGATGTGCAGGCTGGGGGGGTGTGATGTGCAGACGGGGGTAATGTGCAGGCTGGGGGGGGTGTGATGTGCAGACGGGGGTGATGTGCAGGAAGGGGGACTGTGATGGGCAGGGGGGATGGGATGTGATGTGCAGGGGAGTATTGTGTGTGTCCGTCCATCCGTTAGCAATAAAGCTTTAGCGGACCGCGCTATAACGGGGTTGTGCTATATATTCAGCAAGTTCCCACTAGTTTAGACCAATTATCTGGTTGGAAGTTAAAGTGATGTCTATATGCAGTTTTCCTTCTTTAGCTTGTTTACGTTGTATTGCTAAGGTGCAAGAAATTTGCATATTTTGTGAAAAATGCCCCAAGTGTCTGGCAGAAAGTATGGAAGACAGAAGACACCTTTGAGCAAATAAATGAGAATGGGTTTAACAAGATACATCTAAAATAAAGTAAAACAAAAACAAGTGTAGAGCATTGAGAATGACGTTTCTGGAGACAAAGCTGTCGCAGATATGGACTACAACTCCTGATAATTTGCATACCTGTTTTTAGACAAGAATTTATTTAGGGGTCCGAGTTCTGCCAACTCCATTACCAACATCCAATACTCAGCTTCACATATGCCAATCATTCTTACAATATAGGGATTATCCAGTTGCTGCATGACTGTAGCTTCTCTGAGCAACTCTTCATGTACAGAAGGATTATTGTTGTCGTTTTTAAGAAATTTAACAGCAACGCTTCTTTCAGATCTGTAAAGGTCAGGAGGATTTAGTGGTGTTAAAACAGTACTCATAAAACAAAACACATATAGAATGATATATATGTAACGGGTATTCCCCCACCCAATCGCAGATTATACTGTGGGTGCGGAGAAACATACGGTGTTACCATAGGTGTGGTGCATTACCTGTTGGCTCACAGGAGGGCTGAGCTTCTGCCACGGGGAACCTGGGGGCAATATATACTAGGGGTAACCACTTACTCAATTCAGCGCCTCCACCTGCGATGGCTCCCACCAGAGGGGGAGTGGTTCCTCGCAGGACAATCACAATAATCACATACACAGTGAGGTATAATAACTAATACCATTTACTAACATGCCATGCAACATCTCACATCAATACCATAACAACAGGTGTCCCTCTTTAAAGGAGACACTACTCACGGCGTCTCTCAAGACGCTACCGCTCTCTTGCGCCACGGCGGACGCCAACATTTTATGCGCCCTTCCCACGGAAGGATCCCCCCCGTGTCCAGTAATCCCACTGTCTCACACTACCAAGTCATATACATGTACGTGTGTGACTGCGCAGTCACTATGTCTGATGATAGGCCTTGTCGGTGCACTTTATAACGGTACCTGCCCTGGCTCCAGCCACGGGTGCTGCTATACCACTGGGGTCGGATCCGCCGGGATATCCTCCTACGCGTGGGGTGAATTCCGGCGTGGATAATATCACCGCAGCTCCGCACCGTCTGTACCTTGGCGAGGATCTGTCTGCTGCCAGCAGGCTGCAGTCACTGCTTGTTTGGCCTCCGTGAAGATAGTCCAGCTCTCTTTAAGGCTAGGGCTTGAGCCCAAGCCTCGTGGCGGGAACCGCAGCATCCGCTGTGTCCCTAACTAGCAAATAGCTAATGGGGCAGGGTCCCTAACCTACGGGCCTGTCCCTACAAAACTCAACTAGGGTGACTCAGGGCTATCGAGGGCCTAGGGGAATTGCTGGCCTAGTGCAGAGAGTCACTGACTCCTGCACCCTACCTCCTTCCCCTAGCTGCTCCGGTCACCAACTGCCTCTCTCCAAAACCCCGCGAAATGTATCTCTTTGTTGCAAGCAGGGAGCTCCTGCAGCCCTATTGGCTCCCTGGTGTCATGGGGTCGCTCCCGAGGCTCATGGGACTTGTAGTCCCTTCCCACAGCCTTCCCTGGTAGGCTAGCGTTCGCTCGCTTGTCCTGCGCATGCGCAAACTTCCCTGCCAGTTCCCCACTCTGAAATCTTCACTGCGCATGCGTGCGCAATTCGCTATGGCGGCGCCCTGCACCGGGACCCACCGGAGCCCTAGCAACGCTACCGCAAGCTTCCCTGGCAACCTGCACTCCTCAATAACAGCGCGCTATGCTAACTCACGCTCCCACACCTCTCCACGAGTGCGGCTAACCTCCTAACCACCGCGGTGAGTACCCAGAAGGGGGGGCCAGCAATTCAGAGGAGGGACGTGGCTACATCCTCCCCCTGGTAAAAAAACCAACGTCCTCGCTTTGGACACAACGTGCATAACTATATACAGTAGTTATATAATGAAAATGGCACAACATCATACACTCTTACTATTCCTAGATCAGGTTGTACATTTCAGTGAACATAACAATGACAGACTGCACTCTGTTGCGAGCCCACTGCTGAGCCTCATAATGGGGTGCCCTTATTTGATCATAGGTTTCCCGATTTGGAGGGTACCTTACTCTTTGGCTCCGGCGAAGCTGTTCTTCGGCAACTCCCTCGGGGAAGTAATAAACACAGTCCTGAGGCTCAGCCTCTTCCCTTGAGGGGAGAATTGTCTCTGAACAGTCTCTGTTAGGCACAAAGCACGGGCTCTGTGCATCCAAAGGCTGGCCTGTTGGTGCCACCTTAGTAGGCATTGGCCTACGGAGCCCTTTACCCGTAGCTCTTCCGGGAGATGCCCCTTCTGTGAAGTAGTCCCTTTGAGAGGGTCCCTCCATAAGATCTTCAGGAGATTCAGAGTGGGTCTCGTTATTGACAGTCTCTTGACCCAACTCTGATCAGTCGGGCTCACCGTTGAGCGGTGTGGCCAGCATCTCTGTCTCTTCATCTCCCACTTGTGGAATGGGGAGAAGATGATTTCGGTGCCATATCTTTACCCGGCCTTCAGTGTCTTTGATGCGATAGACCGGGAGGCCAGGCATCTGGGATTCTATTTCATACACTCCGTCTCTCCATTGATCGGCCAATTTGTGTTTTCCTGGGACGCCCAAGTTCCGAAGCAACACAGCGTCTCCTGGCCGAAGTTCCCGATATCTGACCTTATGGGCGTATCGCCTCTTATTGTCAGCATTTAGCTTAGCGGTGGATTTCTCTGCCTACTGGTACGCCTGCTGCAAGCTGTCTTTGAGTCGTTGCACATATTTGAAATGGGTGGCATTATGTATCCCATCCATTGAGACTCTAAGACGCACATCCACTGGCAATCTCGCCTCTCGCCCAAACATGAGGAAGTATGGGGAGAATCCAGTTGACTCGTGTCTGGTGCAATTGTACGCATGCACCAAGGCCTCCACGTGTCGACTCCACTCCGATTTCTGAGCACTCTGTAGTGTTCCGAGCATGTCTAGTAAGGTCCGATTAAAACGTTCGGGTAGTGCATCTCCTTCGGGGTGATACGGGGTCATTCGGGATTTGGCAATGTTCAGCATTTTGAGCAGTTCCTAGATCAATGTACTCTCGAAGTCCCGTCCCTGGTCAGAGTGAAGGCGGTTGGGAAGGCCGTAATGTACAAAGTACTTTTCCCATAATATCTTCGCCACGGTGATGGCTTTCTGGTCTTTAGTAGGGAAGGCATACCGGGTGTAATGGTCTGTGATGACCAGCACGTTGCATATTCCCCGGCTATCAGGCTCAATGCACAGAAAGTCCATACACACGAGGTCCGTGGGACCAGAACTTTTTAGATGGCCCATGGGGGCGGCTCGGGTAGGCAGGGTCTTGCGCTGTATACACCTAGTACAGCGGCGACAGTGACGTTCAACGGCCTCTCGCATCTTGGGCCAGAAAAAGCGATCTCTTACCAACCCAAAAGTCTTGTCTATACCAATATATCCATGATCATCATGTAGGGACTTCAACACCAGGTATTGTAAGTTCGTAGGGAGGACTAGTTGTCGCCTCTCCGGGTGGTTGTGGTATTGCAGCACCCGATAGAGTAAACAATTGTCTATTTCAAATTTGTCCCATTCCCGCATGAGCAAGGCCACCAAGTCATTGGGCGCGCATTTCAGAAGGGCTGGGTTCTTGTTTTCAACGGCTCGCCTGATGATACTAACGACAGGATCTCGTATTTGGTAGTCTACCAGATCTTTCCACCGTAACACCTTGTCATGCGTGATGTTCATTCCTTTTGGGTCACAGTAGGCGGCTGGGACAGCCTGCGACCGGCATCCCAATGAGTCGGCCACTCTTAATTCTGAAAAGGCCACTTGGTCGTCGACGATGGCAGCCATGCTACACATAGCTGGTACTCCGGGTCTGGGAAATTCCTCCCATTCCTCATCATCTGGAATAGCACTTAACCCGGGTCGTCTGGATAGAGCGTCAGCCCCTATATTCAAAGGTCCCGGCTTATACTTCATGGAGAAACTGTAGTTGCTTAGGGCGGCCAGCCAGCGGTGTCCGGCGGCGCCCAATTTGGCCGAGGTATTGACGTATGTGAGGGGATTGTTATCCGTCCTTACCTCGAAGTTAACACCGTACAGGTAATCGTGGAGCTTCTCGGTGATAGCCCACTTGAGAGCCAGAAACCCCAACTTGTGGACGGGGTACCTCTGTTCGCTGGGGGTCAAACTGCGACTGATGTAAGCGACAGGCCGATGGCCCTCAGGGTGCTTCTGGTGCAGGACGGCGCCCAGTCCATTGAGACTGGCATCCACATGCAGAACATATGGTTGTTCGGGATCAGCATACGCAAGCACCGGCGCTTCGGTCAGACATTTCTTCAATTTCGAGAAGGCCTGTTCACACTCAGACGTCCATTTATCACCAAACGGTTGGCAAGCAGATACAGCCTTCCTCCCGGTGTCCTCGGGGTATATCTTCAACAGATTGTTCAGGGGTTTCGCCCTACTAGAGTACCGTTCCACGAAACGACGGTAATACCCGCAGAAACCCAGGAAGGATCGCAGCTCCGTGACATTCTCGGGACGAGGCCAGTTCACGACTGCTTCTACCTTGGCGGGGTGGCGATCCCTTGGGCGGACACGATGTGTCCTACGTAGGTCACTGAGGTATGGCAAAACCGGCACTTGTCTAGGGACAATTTCAACCCTTCGTTCCCCAGACGGTCTATCACTTTAAGTAACCGCTCTTCGTGCTCTTCTAAAGTTTTTCCGAAGACAATGATGTAATCCAGGTATACAAGACTCTCCTGCGGGCTCATGTCCCCGATAGTCTTCTCCATTAGCCGTTGGAATGTAGCAGGCGCCCCACATATACCTTGGGGCATACGTGTAAACTGGTAGAATCCCAAGGGGCAGACAAAAGCTGTTTTCTCCTCATCTTCCGCATTCATAGGAACCTGATAGTACCCGGATCGGAGGTCGAGCACGCTAAACCATTGACTTCCATTCAGCGCATTCAGGATCTCTTCAATGCGTGGAAGGTTGTATTGATCCGGTATCGTACGATTGTTCAGAGTTCGATAGTCGACACACAGTCGTACTGACCCGATCTTTTTCCGCACCACCACTATGGGTGACGCGTAGGGTCCCCGAGACTCCGTCACAATCCCAGCTGTTTCCATGTCTTGTATGGCGTTCTTCACATCGTCCACATCCCGCGGGGCGATGCGATGAGAACATTCTCGGAACAGAGTGGCATCACTCAGTCGAATGGTATGTTGGGCACTGCGACTGCACCCCACATCCATCTCACTCATGGAGAACACATGTCGTCGTTGAAGCAGCTGGGTTGTCAGCCGTTCTTTCCACTTGGTGGGCAGTGTCAACTCACCGAAGTTGAAGTCCAGATCGCCTAATCGCTCCTCCACGGCCGCCGCCTTCACCTGAGGCGTGTTTTCTACCGGGCTGACCGGATAGATGCAACCCAACCTCTGGTCGGCATCAAATTCCATCGGAAAGGGGGAGAGATTCTGTACATACACGTGGGTTCATAGAGGGATCTTAGCCGTCCACTCCCTCACTTCAGGTAGTACCCTATACCCTCTCTGAACCTCTTCTTCTTCAGGCGTATTCTCCAGAGAGAACAGCTGGTCGCTCTCATCTCGTTCTGGATAACAACACCAGACGGCCATCTTTTGCACTCCCCCTGGTAATATGGTCGTCAGTCCGCGTTGACGGTTGTAGAGATCCCCGTGGCGCTCCAGGGCATATACCCATTTGCACTCTTCTCGTAGGACCGGATCTAGGAGAGAGGTGGCTAGCGGCAACTCGTTAGTCTCTTTCAGATACGCTCGGATCACCGCTTGTACTATATCAGCGTTGGTGCCCAAGATGATCGGGTACTTGTACTGGTCTTGGGGCTCCGGACAGACCAGGGCCGCTACATGCATGGGGTGTCTCTTGCTAGTATTCAGCTGGGGTATTTCTATTTCCACCCTTACAATCCCATCGATGGGGTAGTCTTCATTGCTTAATCCCCGTACTTTCACATGGTCGGCCGCTCTCAGGGGGCAGTGTCTGAGGTGCTGGTCATAGAACGGGCGGTATATGATAGTCACTTGTGATCCCGTGTCCAGGAGGGCTGCTGCATAGATCCCTTCCAGTAGCACCCGTACGATAGCGCGGGACCTACTTGGCTAAGGGCTTCCCGGTTGGAGGCATCATCCCCGGGGCTGGCGTCCACAGGAACATCGGTGGCTCCCGAAGGGGTTTCCGAGCCCGACTCGGCAGTTTATACTAGGCATACCATCGACCGGGCGTTTTTTCTTCTGGAGAGTCCTCCCTCTCCGGACAGTTGTAAGAAACGTGGCCCTTCTTCCTGCAGTTGTAGCAAACTATGTTGCGGCGTTCTGAACAATCTTTGTACGTGGATGATGACTTCTCCGGAGCACGACTCTCCCTGGCGGGCAGCTTGGGGATCACTTCCTCCTCTGGGACGGAAGATCTCTTACCCTTTGGGGTCGAGGAAACCACGGGGTCACTCTTGGGGGTAGCTTTGGGTTTCTTTGATTCATGAAAATGTCACTGCACTTCATGTTCTCTGATGTAATCCATTAGTTCCTGGTATTTGGGGGGTACTACCGCGACCAGTGCGGCCCGCATCATTATAGCTATGTTGTGATCAGGCAACGACCCCTTAAGTAACTGTTTGAATCGGTAGAGGTCCGCTTCGGCCGCGGAAATGATATGCTTGTCTAGGAGGGTGCACAGGAACAGCTGTAAATCGCAAACAAAGGCAGATAAATCTTGTCCTTCCCGTTGTCGAAGAGCTTTGAACTGAGCCAGTAGCTCATCCTCATCGTCTTTTCGGGCAAAGGATTTAATTAGCATTTCCACTAGTTCCTGGGCAGTAACTTCTCCTTCCACGCTTCGGTGCGCCCGCACTAGCCGAGCGGCGGGGCCTCGGAGACACTCGACCAGCCTCTGTCTTTTGCTGGCTTCAGAACACGACCACTCCGCTATGGCTGGAAGCGTATGTTCCCTCCAGGCCTCGATCCCTTCCTCTCCCGCCGGAGTCGGCAGAATCCCAGAAAAAGCCTTTAGCTTCCGGTAGTGCTGGGCTTGGGTTGAGATGGTGACAGCTTCTACTAATTGGGAGGCGAGTAGATTCAAGGAAAGGTCGCCACTACTGAGTCCAGACTAGGCCTGTTTGAAGGCCCGCCGCCGGACCGTCTATCAGGAGTAGGTGAGGTGGGTGGGCTCCCTGGGCTCCCTGCCCAGTTGCTGTTTCCCCCGATACCGCTCGGGGTGAAGGAGACTCTACGGGGGCCTGATCCGTGGGGGGTACTGAGGGTCCAGGGGCTTGCGATGGGTCCCGTAGGTACTGATGCTCCTTCGGAAACCTGGGGGTCAGGATAGATCAGGGTACCTTCCTCTGCTGAGGGCTCGGGTAGGTTCACTACATGGGGACTAGTCTTTGAGCATATGTCATAGTCGGTGGCCATGAGGTATGTGATTCCTCGGCCGTCGGCATCAAGTTTATAGTCTATCATCAGGGACGTGGCCAGTCCCGGACAATCCCGTACTTGGGTGCGTACGGCGGGGTAGCCTGCATCCCTGGATATTGCCGCCACTGCAACCACGCGCCTGGGGGACACGCGGCGCGCCAAGGCCCAAACATGGACGTCTTGCTTCGACGGCACGGACATGACGAAAAATATGAATTGGACAATTTAAAAAAAAAAAATGAAACAGGGCACCCCAGGACAAGATCTCAGCAGCGCCTCCAAATGTAACGGGTATTCCCCCACCCAATCGCAGATTATACTGTGGGTGCGGAGAAACATACGGTGTTACCATAGGTGTGGTGCGTTACCTGTTGGCTCACAGGAGGGCTGAGCTTCCGCCACAGGGAACCTGGGGCAATATATACTAGGGGTAACCACTTACTCAATTCAGCGCCTCCACCTGCGATGGCTCCCACCAGAGGGGGAGTGGTTCCTCGCAGGACAATCACAATAATCACATACACAGTGAGGTATAATAACTAATACCATTTACTAACATGCCATGCAACATCTCACATCAATACCATAACAACAGGTGTCCCTCTTTAAAGGAGACACTACTTACGGCGTCTCTCAAGACGCTACCGCTCTCTTGCCCCACGGCGGACGCCAACACTTTATGCGCCACGGCAGATGCCAACACTTTATGCGCCCTTCCCATGGAAGGATCCCCCCCGTGTCCAGTAATCCCACTGTCTCACACTACCAAGTCATATACATGTACGTGTGTGACTGCGCAGTCACTATGTCTGATGATAGGCCTTGTCGGTGCACTTTATAACGGTACCTGCCCTGGCTCCAGCCATGGGTGCTGCTATACCACTGGGGTTGGATCCGCCGGGATATCCTCCTACGCGTGGGGTGAATTCCGGCGTGGATAATATCACCGCAGCTCCGCACCGTCTGTACCTTGGCGAGGATCTGTCTGCTGCCAGCAGGCTGCAGTCACTGCTTGTTTGGCCTCCGTGAAGATAGTCCAGCTCTCTTTAAGGCTAGGGCTTGAGCCCAAGCCTCGTGGCGGGAACCGCAGCGTCCGCTGTGTCCCTAACTAGCAAATAGCTAATGGGGCAGGGTCCCTAACCTAGGGCCTGTCCCTACAACACTCAACTAGGGTGTCTCAGGGCTATCTGGGGCCTAGGGGAATTGCTGGCCTAGTGCAGACAGTCACTGACTCCTGCACCCTACCTCCTTCCCCTAGCTGCTCCGGTCACCAACTGCCTCTCTCCAAAACCCCGCGATATATATCTTTGTTGCAAGCAGGGAGCTCCTGCAGCCCTATTGGCTCCTTGGCATCATGGGGTCGCTCCCGAGGCTCATGGGACTTGTAGTCCCTTCCCACAACCTTCCCTGGTAGGCTAGCGTTCGCGCGCTTGTCCTGCGCATGCGCGAACTTCCCTGCCAGTTCCCCGCTCTGAAATCTTCACTGCGCATGCGTGCGCAATTCGCTATGGCGGCGCCCTGCACCGGGACCCGCCGGAGCCCTAGCAACGCTACCGCAAGCTTCCCTGGCAACCTGCACTCCTCAATAACAGCGCGCTATGCTAACTCACGCTCCCACACCTCTCCACGAGCGCGGCTAACCTCCTAACCACCGCGGTGAGTACCCAGAAGGGGGGGCCAGCAATTCAGAGGGGGGACCTTGCTACATATATATAAGGACATCCTCAGGCTATTCTATTGGGCTCATTCAGGTAGCTTCAATAACTAACTCATCAAGCATTTTGAGCAGTTCTCGAACGAATTGACATATCTAGCTTTACTGAAAGCATATATATATATATTGGTCTGAGTTGCAGCCAATCATGGTGCCGACCCCAATCATGGTGCCCTCCCCTTTCTGCATTAGGGAGGATGCAATCTAAATTATAGGGTTAGTCCTTCCTAGCTGGGGAAGAGAGAGGAGTTCAGCCCTGCCCCTCCTGGGGTAGAGCCATGCCTGCAGTTCCTCCTGGGGCGGTTTGCAGCCCAAGATCTAATAGAGCTCCAGGCCTCACTATTATCAAAAGGCCGGTAACCTCCAGAGATCTGAGATTTGTTATATACACCTGCCTGAGTATCAGTCAATTAAGTAGGAGTATGGAAAATATTTGTTGTTGTGGGGATTGTCTTCAGGATCCCTGAAGCCTACTGCGACTGGAGGCGCTGATGACACAAAGCTGAGAGTCTTAGGATCATTAAAAGCCTGTCCAGTTCCCCACAACATCGCGGAATGTCATCTCTCCTGGACCCTCACATCTTTTAAATAAGATGGGGACTCTATAGAATTAAGTTCTGAATTGTTCATAAATTATATATGATAAATGATTGCAGCTAATGTAGATATTTGTATAGTCTCATAGTTGCTTGAAGGGGTTATTGTTATTCATGTAGTATAATATGTACATTGGAGATTTTTTACATTATACCCTTGGCTGTGCATGAACATATATGATTTACATGAGCACTATATTGTGCTTATTAAACTTTTTGATCAATTTGTTCTACAACACGTCTTATCAATATGTTCATGTACATGCTGATGTGTGATGTATCAGCTGTCTTTATAGCATACAATTTGCTTTACATTTTATGTCGTTGTTCTCTTAAAATTTGATTTTTGGAGAGATTTAAAATATTACATAACATAAGAATATTTACAATTTTTATATATGCTGTTAAACTCACGACGATATTGATATATTTTTTCTTATGTATGTATACAGGATTTTTTTTTAACTTTGAGTGACCACATTCATGTATTGTTTCAAGAGAATTAAGTTATTCGCTCTTTTTTTAATGTGTTATTAAAGTATTAGTCTTTTGCTACTTTATGTACAATAGATATTTGTTGCTGTATGTTCAAATGCAGCTTTTTTTGTTGACGAAGCACCTGCATCCAAGCACCCACTATTAGCCATTGCAGTTAATTTATATATCACCTGTGCAGGAGCGCAGTGATTCATTCAGGGGATTGGATTGCAGGTGTGGAAGTACGACATAAGAGACAATGGATGTTAGAAGTCCTCTACTCTGTCAAAGCGCCATCAAAACGCGTTAGAGTGTTTTTTAAATCCTTTCAATGTGCCAATACATTTTTGATACTGCTCGGCTGCCTACCCTTGGTGAGTTTTTTCGGCTGTGCACTGCCATTCTCTTTTTCTATCATCACAGAACCAATCAGCTGGGAGGGAATTCCCCTCCGCCGAGCAAACAGCCGCCCTGCTGTGGCGGTGAACAGCTGAGCAGGAGAGAACACCGATAGTAAAGGGGCTCTTCCAGCAAGTGGCTTGGTGGCTGAGGAGCTTTCCCTGGAGTGGTTTCCTCCGGTGTTCGGAAGATCTGAGGTGTGAAGGTTAAGACTACTACCACCCAGAGTTAAAATATTGATGCCACTCTGAGAGGGCGTCCATCACGCTCCCTGGTATCCGATAACAGATGTGAGAGACTTTCCGTGTTGTCCGAACTGTGGATATTATACCTACATGTTCCCTTTGAACTTTTAATATTGTGACAGAAACCAGGGGTTGGTAATAAACTCCATATACAGGGCTCCCAGGATACTGAACAGTTTCTGTCCTGTCTAAGCTGAACAGGGCAGCCTCGTGGTACAGGCACTCCATTCCACAGTTTGTCTGCTGCCTGTTTTCTGTCACCTGTCATGCTGATTAGAGTTCAGGTATATAAGACCTGTTTCCTGTTTCCTCTGGGCCCCGCCCAAGAGCCTGGAAGGCTGCTGAACTGCAGAGGGGTGAGAAAGCCTCTTTCCCAAATCGCTTCATTCATTCTGTTAGTTTGTCTAAAGACTGCAAAGGTACTTATTTTGTTGGTGGAAGTGGACAAGCCACTTCCAACTCTGAGTCAGGGACATCTAAGTTTAAGTTATCGCTCAGACGAGCAGCTTTTTGTTTGGCTTTGTTTTCTGTTTAAACTGTGGCAGTCACAGTGCCTGGGACTGAATAAACCAGGCATAGCCTGTTTAAAGGAACAGTACGTGACGTCTCATCATTTAACCTACCCTAAAAGACCGTGTTCTAACAGTCCCGGACAGACGGCGGAGCCCCGGAGTAAGCCGTTTGTCACATATGGTGGAGAATGCGGGCAGAACACTAAAAGGTCTGGGGGTTAAAGAACTTTAAAGAAAAAAAAAAAAAAAAGGTTTTTTTTCTCTCTCTCCAAACAAGATGGAAGACGTGGTGAGTGCGCTGGTACGCAATGTCGCTGTCCAGAGAGACGCGAATGAAGCCCTGCAACAGGCGAATGCAAACCAGCAAGAGACAAACCGCTTGCTGAAAGAGGAGCAACAGCGGTTCGCTCAGGGCTTACAGCAGGAACTCGAGATCCTGAGGGAGACTATCAGTAACCTTCCACTGGCAGCGGCAGCCCCAGTTCCGAAAATGACCAGGGCAAGCCACTACCTTCAGAAGATGGGACCCTCGGATGATGTGGAAGCCTATCTTCTCACGTTTGAACGCACGGCACAGAGAGAGGGATGGCCAGAAGCTGAGTGGGCTGGTCTAATCGCACCCTTCCTAAGCGGCGAACCCCAGAAGGCTTACTTTGATCTAGAGCCAGCCGAAGCTAACGTCTATGCAAAATTGAAGTTCGAGATCCTCGCCCGCCTCGGCGTAACCACGGCTGTTCGCGCCCAAAGGTTTCACGCATGGTCCTTCACGATGGATAAAGCCACCCGAAGCCAGATGTATGACCTCATCCACCTCGCCCGGAAGAGGCTACAACCCGAGATCAACTCAGCAAGCCACATCGTGGAAAGGTTGGTCATGAACCAGTTCTTGAGGAAACTTCCCTCTGCCTTACGCCATTGGGTCAGTCGAAGTGACCCCCACAATGCGGATGAGCTTGTGGCCCTCGTAGAAAGGTACAATGCAGCAGGAGAGCACCCGCAACCCACAGTCGTGGAGCAACCCCACTACCCGAGGTTCCAGGACTCTTCCAGAGACGGTAAAAGGGTACCGGGGTTAAGGGGCGCTGAAGAGCGGCGACCACCTTCACGCAGCACCAGCAACAGTGGTTCGCACACTAAGGGCAATAGCCAACATGGGGAGCCGGGAAAAGGCTCTAAGTGGGACACAGACTATGTACCTAAATGTGTAAATTGTCATGAGAGGGGCCACACAGCAAAAATCTGCCCACTAAATGATGAGCCCATGCAATGCAACAGCGTGGAACCTTATTCGCTGTTGTCCCAATGTATGGGCCCTAGCCCAGAGGACCCCTTGAATAACCATCTGTGGGCATTTGTAAAGGTTAATGGTAAGAGGGTTCGGGCACTTCTTGACTCTGGGAGCATGGTCACACTAGTGTCCGAATACCTCTTGCCCATTAAGAAGAAACAGGGAAACAGTTCACAAAGAGTGGCAATTTGTTGTATACATGGGGATAATCATGAATATTCCACTGTTGATGTTTTTTTTGAAACAGAGTTTGGTTCTTTAGATTTCAAGGTGGGTATTGTACCCAAACTGGCACATGATGTGTTAATAGGGACTGACTTTCCCCATTTTCTAAAAATGTGGTCCCCCGCTCAGAATAGCGCCCAGAGTTCAATAGCGGACCATAACGAAGTATTAGAAGAAACAAATCCTTTCCCTTTTTCAGAAATGGAGGTTGACGAGGGCCCAAATAAGAAAGGGGAAAAGGAGGAGTGCTGTGAAATTCCCTTCCCCATCACTACTTTGGTAGGGAATACCCCAAATCAAGATGTTGATCAGGCACTTACCACCCCAGTACAGGATAAGACCCTCGCTGACCTAGAGGTCAGTCCTGGGAGTTTTAAGAAGGCCCAGTGGGACGACCCCACATTAGCAGTAGCAAGGGGAAATATACGGGACCAGAATAGTACTCATGGCCAACCAGATAGGTCACTTGCTTACCCCTACTTCGAGGTAGAGAACGACCTAGTATATCGGGTTGATAAAAGAAAATCAGTTACAACTAAACAATTGTTGGTACCACGGACATTCCGTAACGTAGTATTACACCTCGCACATAGTCATCCATTGGGGGGACACCTAGGGGTGGAAAAGACAAAAGAAAAGGTTCTCCGAAGCTTTTATTGGCCTGGGGTTCTGGCAGAAATTACAAACTATTGTTCCTCATGCCCAGAATGTCAGATCACCGCCCCGTTCAAAGCATACCGCAGCCCATTGGTACCCCTTCCCATAATAGAGGTACCATTTGACCGGATTGCTATGGATCTAGTAGGACCCCTAATAAAGTCTGCTAGGGGACATCAGCATATATTGGTAATATTAGATTATGCTACCCGATATCCGGAGGCAGTTCCCCTACGTAGCACCTCTGCTAAAAACATAGCAAAAGAGTTAGTACTTCTGTTTTCCCGGGTCGGAATTCCTAAAGAGATCTTATCTGACCAGGGAACACCATTTATGTCCCAAGTAACAAAAGAGCTATGTAAACTCCTAAAAATCAAGCATCTCAGAACCTCAGTCTATCATCCACAAACAGATGGTTTAGTGGAAAGGTTCAATAAAACCTTAAAGAGCATGTTACGCCGGGCGGTCGATAAGGATGGGAAAAACTGGGACTGTTTGTTACCATACCTGTTATTTGCCATTAGGGAAGTTCCCCAGTCATCCACAGGCTTCTCCCCGTTTGAACTATTGTATGGCCGACATCCAAGGGGCTTACTGGATATAGCCAAAGAAACTTGGGAACACGAGGTTACCCCTTACAGAAGTGTAATAGAGCATGTTGCCCAAATGCAGGACCGCATTGCTGCAGTCCTACCCATAGTGAGGGAACACATGGAGAAAGCTCAAGAAGCACAAAGGAATACGTATAATAAGGGTGCTAGGGTCAGAATTTTTTTTCCAGGTGATAGGGTACTAGTTCTGGTTCCCACCGTGGAGAGTAAATTCCTTGCTAAATGGCATGGGCCATATGAGGTCTTGGAAAGAGTGGGAGAAGTAAATTATAGGGTAAGGCAGCCAGGTAGGAGGAAACCTGAGCAAATTTACCATATAAACCTACTCAAGCCCTGGAAAGATAGAGAGGTCTTGTTAACCCTAGTACCCCCAGGTCCGTCAGAGAATCAAGAAACTGACCCAGAGGTTAGCATAGCTGAAACACTGTCCGTGCATCAGAAACGAGAGGTCCAGAGTTTAGTGAGAAGGAACAAAGAAATCTTCTCTACACAGCCAGGTAAAACTAACGTAATTAAACATGACATAGTCTCTGAACCGGGGGTCCGAGTTAACCTTAAACCGTACCGAATCCCAGAGGCCAAGAGAGAGGCTATAAGTTTAGAGGTTAAAAAAATGCTAAAACTAGGCGTAATTGAGGAATCCCAAAGTGGGTGGAACAGCCCTATAGTTTTAGTCCCAAAGCCAGACGGTACAACAAGGTTTTGTAATGACTACCGGAAACTAAACGCGGTGTCAAAATTTGATACTTATCCTATGCCCAGGGTGGATGAACTTGTAGAGAGACTGGGCAAAGCCCGATATCTCACAACCCTAGACCTAACAAAAGGGTACTGGCAGGTTCCCCTCACAGAAAGGGCAAAAGAAAAAACAGCCTTCTCAACCCCAGACGGCCTCTTTCAATATAAGGTGCTGCCTTTTGGCTTACATGGAGCTCCCGCCACATTCCAAAGAATGATGGATAAAATTTTAAAACCACATGTTCGGTACGCTGCCGCCTACCTGGATGATGTGGTAATCCATAGTGAAGATTGGCAGTCCCACCTTCCAAAGGTCCAAGCTGTGCTCGACGCAGTTCGGTCTGCTGGACTAACTGCTAACCCCGCTAAATGCACTATTGGTCTGGAGGAGGCCAAGTATCTGGGGTATTCTATTGGTAGAGGGTTACTCAAACCACAAACACTCAAAGTAGAGGCGATACAAAATTGGCCAAGGCCAGTCACAAAAAAACAAGTAAGGACCTTTTTGGGGTTAATTGGCTACTATAGGAGGTTTATTCCCAATTTTGCAACTAAGGCAACCCCACTAACCGACCTCACAAAAGCAAGAGGACCGCTAATGGTAAAGTGGTCCCCCGAAGCCGAACAGGCCTTTAGAAGCCTGAAAGAAGCTCTCTGTGCCCAACCAGTGTTGGTCACACCTGACTTCTCCAAAGAGTTCGTAGTCCAAACCGACGCATCTGAGGTAGGGCTGGGGGCGGTACTCTCCCAGGAGTCTCAAGGGGAGGAGCACCCCATCCTTTATTTAAGTAGGAAACTAAATCCCCAGGAGAAAAATTACTCCATAGTCGAGAAAGAGTGTCTCGCAATAAAGTGGGCTGTAGAGACACTCAAGTATTATCTGTTGGGGAGAAAGTTCCGATTGGTCACAGATCATGCACCCCTTACCTGGATGTGTCAAAATAGGGAGAAGAACGCTAGGGTGACCAGGTGGTTCCTAAGCCTACAGCCCTTTAAATTTTCTGTGGAACACAGGTCGGGGCACAAACATGGCAATGCCGACGGGTTGTCAAGGATGCACTCCCTAATATCCATGGTCGCTCACCCCTCGAGGTCTGAGCTGGGGGGGAGGATATGTGACAGAAACCAGGGGTTGGTAATAAACTCCATATACAGGGCTCCCAGGATACTGAACAGTTTCTGTCCTGTCTAAGCTGAACAGGGCAGCCTCGTGGTACAGGCACTCCATTCCACAGTTTGTCTGCTGCCTGTTTTCTGTCACCTGTCATGCTGATTAGAATTCAGGTATATAAGACCTGTTTCCTGTTTCCTCTGGGCCCCGCCCAAGAGCCTGGAAGGCTGCTGAACTGCAGAGGGGTGAGAAAGCCTCTTTCCCAAATCGCTTCATTCATTCTGTTAGTTTGTCTAAAGACTGCAAAGGTACTTATTTTGTTGGTGGAAGTGGACAAGCCACTTCCAACTCTGAGTCAGGGACATCTAAGTTTAAGTTATCGCTCAGACGAGCAGCTTTTTGTTTGGCTTTGTTTTCTGTTTAAACTGTGGCAGTCACAGTGCCTGGGACTGAATAAACCAGGCATAGCCTGTTTAAAGGAACAGTACGTGACGTCTCATCATTTAACCTACCCTAAAAGACCGTGTTCTAACAGTCCCGGACAGACGGCGGACGTTTGTCACAATATGTATGTGCATATCTCACCTTTTGTACCTACAGTATATAATACCATTCAAAATGCTACGCTATGTGGGTTCCTGTGCTTTCTTTTCATTCTTTACTTATCTTCCTGAATTGTTTAAGTCACCCGCGTCATGTGACCGGGAGATTTAAATGCACAGGAGATACCGGCACCTCATACTGCGATCGCCTGTAAGAACTGTGCATGGAGATGCTGCGCTCTCTCTGTGCTGCGCTCTCTCTGTGCTGCGCTCTCTCTGTGCTGCGCTCTCTCTGTGCTGCGCTCTCTCTGTGATGCGCTCTCACTGCGCAGCGCTCTCTCTGCACTGCGCTCTCTCTGCGCAGCTCTTACAGACTGCGGGAAGATTTCAGCGATAGAACAGAAAAAAGGATGAGATAAAGACACTGCTATCCCGAGAGATATTGGCATTTCCTACCTCACGGTTTCTGACTTTCGATAACTTTCTGATTCTTTCTGAATATCATCGTAACACAAATTTCAAACACGAACGTTAGGGTCATGCCAAACCATTCGATTTGGCAGTGATTTTATCGAAGCTACCTGAATGAGTACCTATAAGTGCAGAATATCTGTCAATTTACACTAGTACACAAATTGGTACGGCAGCTTTTTACAGACATTCTGATTCTACAAGATTAATTTCTCTGAAATAAAAAAAAAAAGATCGGATCCCAAACTGCCATGTTTTTAGATTCATTCTATTTCAGGGCAAAAAAAAAGTGATAAGCATTGAAAATCACAAAACAAACCACCGATCCATAACTATATCAGAGGAATCATGTGAACATACTGCGATACAATGAATCTATACAACAAAAAATCTAAAAAACAAACAAAAAGAGCAATCTCAATAACTTACTTTGTCATCTTTAAGATTCCCTTTTTCACAAATCCAAAATTACCAGAACCAAGTTCACCCTCAATTATAGAGAGCTGCTCTCGTTGGATTTTGACATTTTTGGGCCTCAACTCATCAGGGTCTTCATATATGCCCCTGTATACATCAGTGTCCATAGGCATGGCATTCTTTGTCATTTCTTAATTGGTTGGGACAGAAAGCAGTTAGTTGGCATCAAAGATGTACATGTTTTTAATGCCTAGTGTCTCATTTCTTTTTAGTATGGCTATTACAAAAAAAGCATAGTAGGTTAGTGTCCCTTTAAGTTTACAACATAATTAACAAACTAATTATACTGGACAAATAGGCAATGATTTCCTCCATGTGAAGTTATAGGACACAAATGATCATCTGAACAGATATTTACTCATTTGAAATAACTACCGGTTAGTGGAGAGCTTTGAGATATTCCACAATAATTTTTCAGCAGTGTTTATATAGCGGTACTGTAAACTGTTATCATACGCCTACACATAATGTGGCAATAACAATGTAATGTTGACTACTGTTGCAAAATAATAAGTACACCAGGCAAAATAACTGCCTGACAAATGTGGTAAATCCCATTACAAATATAATTGCTAACATTACTTCTGAAATCTAGTCTAATATGAAAGAACTTACATGCTTCAGGTTTGAAGTTAATTGTATTACTTACCTTTATCAGTCTCACTGGCTCTTGGTCTCGTCACATAGGGGTTTAAAGTTGAGACACTGCCAGCACGGCCAACATGCTCTGCAGAAGCCTGCGGCAATAATTACAAGCGGTAGGGAATATTACAATATATACCATTGTATGCCTGCACTGTTAATATTAGTATGATATAACCATTATTCTATTTAAAACAAGAAACAATTGCACTACATTTTGGAAAATGTTGTAGGAAAGGCGAATATAATTGTTAAAAAAGGGTGCATACTTTTTTTTGATATTATACTGAAGTTATTGGATAATTTGTATACTCCTAACACATCTATGTAGTTACTATTTATTTGTTAATGCAACATAACATTTTTAATTATTTGAGAACTACACTGTTTAGACTATTATTTATGCTACTCATTTAAATGTATTTTGCCAGGAAATGTCTATTGCGACTAGCATGTTGTTTGCAAGTAGCTGATGACATAATTTTTGTATGACCAAAATCTTGGGTGACATCTGCACATCTTTTCTTTGAAAATCTATTATCACTCGTGGAAGGAAATCAATATGTACAATGCTGCAATCAATATCAAACCACATAATCTCCCATTACATAAATTATGCTGGGTGAAAAAAGTGACAAAACACTTGTACAGTACATTATAGATTCGACTGTAGATTATAATCTCAAAATATGTCACAAATTTTCATAATATTTAATTAACACTGTCAAATGGAATACATACCTTTTAATTTAGCCCCGATTCCCAATGAAAGTAAAGTAGAAAATATCATTGGTTTTAGCTAAACACTAAAACGGCGAATGTTTAGTAAATCAAATGTGCTGGCTGATTTATTTTAGTTTTTTCATAGCAAAATGTTAGGAAACCAGAAGCAAAAAGTTAAAAGAATCCTAATTGAATTGCTAATAACCACACTGTTAGTAGGGTTAAAGGAAGCAGCACTGCTGGCTTATAACACCAAACCAATTGTTTTGTTTTAAGAGTGTACCCTACGATGTGTAAAGGTGACAACAGTGACAGCCTTATTTCCATTACCTATAAAAGGCCCATCCAAGTGTCTAAAACAAAGTACTGTATTAGTTTAGAAGGTAAACTTCTAAGTCTTACATGATGAGACGGTCCACAGAATAAAAAATAATGAGATTAAATTGATGGTAGTATTACCAAACTATGTTTAAATATAATGATAACTAAAGGGGCAATTACATATGTGCTGAAGCGGTCGTTAGGACAATTTTTGGAAGAAAAGCTCCATTGATGTCAACAGTGATTTTCAGCAGAAACCGGCATGAGCATTTTAGTCCCCCTACCTTGCGGGGGATCTGTTTTAGTGGTTCTACAGAGCTCAGCGCGATCGGGAGGTGGGGGTGGCCATTTTGTGAGGCGCTCATGTGCAGAGTAAGGAGTGTGGCGGCCATCTTAGGTTAGCTCCGCACATGCAGCCGCTGGACTACATGTCCCAGAATCCCTATAGGGAGGGACTGCCCACGTGGGGTATCCCCAGCCAATGGGATTCACGCCGGAGGGAGATTCAGATATCCTCTGCATGCAAGGAGCGCGAGAGTCAGTCTGGATAGAGGAGGCAAAGAAGAAGGAAGTGCCCAGGGAGCAGTGCTTCCTGGCCTAGGCCTAGATCTTTCCCCCTAGGCCCCAGTTAGGCCCTGAGCCATAGTAGAGGAGTGTTGCAGGGAAGACCCCAGATAGGAACTCTTCCCCTTACTGATATTTCTGCACCGGTGACCAGATGGCCACGCAGTGCTCTGCGACCTGAGATCTGGCTGCAGGACCCCAGAAAATTCAGGTGAGAACCCCGGCTGGAGCTCACCTCACGACAAGGATCAGGACCCTTAGGAGAGAGGTTATATGTGTTAGAGCCCCCACTACGTGGGAACCGCTCCAACCCATCGCAACAAGCAGCCCCTGGGTACTGGAGTACCCAAGCAGGTACCCAATGTGCACCTACATCCACAGGGAGTAGCGCTACCTAACATTTCGGTGGAAATTGATGGGACAGGACACCAGGGGTATTGGTGCCACAGCACCCTCAGTACTTTGGGGAACCACCACGTGTTGGGGCACTAGGTTCATACTATGGGTACAGTTATTATATGTTATCTGTGTTAGTACTGTATGTGTACAGTAAACCCTAGTTGTATACATTGTGTGGTGTATTACCTATTACTGTATATCAGTTCTTGTGAGGGGTTATCCTGCCAACGCTGGGATCCCTCAGAGGTGGAGGCACAGTACGCAAGGAGAAAGAGTTCACCCCGGCTCTCAGAGGCAGAGTCTTAGGCCTTCTCTGAGCAAACAAGTACAGCAGCACGTGTCGTTGCCCACGTAGTTCCCTTAGGCATAGGGAAAGGGGGCTACATTTGGAGGCACTGCTGAGATTCAGATCTGGGGTGTCCAAGATAGCAGAACCACATTTAGGGAATCATGTTTCTACCCTCTAAACAAAAGGTCCGTCAGTGGGCCGTAGAGTTCCATGAGTCTCCCCGCCACATGGTCATGGTGGAGGGCGCCCCTGCTGGCACACCCCCACAGCAAGTCTGCACCTGGCTAGGATCTGCTGTACTCTCTCTACAGAGAACTCTCCTAACTTTGAGGATCTAATGGATCTAATACAGGATCAAGAGGTCATCCTGCAGTTTAAGACTCCTAAGCCATCCCAGGAATCATCCACCAGGGGAGAGTAAAGCAACTCCATCCAAGAAGTCTAGTATGAAGGTGAATCCTGAGGAACATATTCTCCAGGGTCTTTCATGACAGACCCACTCAACGCCTAGGAGATTAGATCCTAACCCAGGCTTCAATGTGACCCAAAGCAACTGTTGCTTTAACTGCCACAAAGAAGGTCACTTCACATGGGACTGTTCGAAGTCAGACACTTCCACCCAGGAGTCATGGCCTTCACTGTGCAGTCAGCAGAACAGTCGTCCAAACCCTCGGATAGTGCCCCTGCCTCTAGCCCCGAAAAGAAGCCCCAATCGGATGCCTACAATAGAGTAAGACCTGCGGCTATAGTAAAAGAACTAGTAGAGGGCATCTACTCTTCTGCATTGCTGGACACTGGGTTGCAGGTGACCATAATCTACCGGCCATTTTACGACCTGCATCTAAAACATTAGCCTATGCAGTTGGCAGAGAAGATGAAATTGTGGGGCCTTAGTAGTGAAGACTATGCCATTGATGGCGTGATTGAAGTGCGGTTCCATATACCGCAGCTCAATAACAATAAAACCCACACCATGGAAGTGGAAACCTTGGTATGTTCCGAGTCCCGGGAACACCTAAATTCCCCCATCATATTGGGGACAGATGCGGATGTGGTACGAGCCATGATCCGGGCCTATCTGCAAGAAGCCGGTGAACTACCCCTATCATCTCTGTGGATTCCACCCGTATTCAAAGAGGAGTGCTATAGAATCTCTGCCCATGAAGGATTTGGACAATTCTTCAACCTGGAGAAGGGGTTGACAGAGATTCTATCAGGGGGAGTGAACCTAACTACCCGGGCTGCGTCGTGTCCGATTGGTACTTTTCAATAGAGTCCACGCCTGCAGAGGACGCCAAGAAAGGGTTCAAGGTGGTGCCAGAGATGGAAAGAGTGGAAGTCTTCACTTTCTCTGTGGTTCAAGGTGACCATCAGAACATCTCGCCTCATCCTATACGGTTTGACATCGGTCAAGCACTGGGTCGGATATACCTGGTTACTGAAATAGAATCCCTGACTCAAGCAAATGCAGCTACGGTGCGAGAAGCCACCTAATATATTGCAGTTCGACTTCAGAGAATTGTCCTTGCCCGTGGAGTGGAAGAAACGGCTAAGCGACAAGCTGGTAGAACGCCAGGAGGTGTTCTCCACCAGTGAGATTTATGTAGGCTGCAGCAAGAGTGCTCAACACAATGTCCGATTGAATGACACCACTCCATTTTGGGAGCGTTCCAGACGCATAGCTCCCAGAGACGATGCAAGAAACATCCTGAAGGAGATGGAGACTGCATCTATCGTAATGGAGTCCCGTAGCCCATATGCTTCTCATATTGTGGTAGTGCGGAAGAAGAATGGATCCATGTGCTTACGCATCCTGAACCTCCGCATGGTCCCGGACCAAAATACTTTGCCGCGGATTGAAAAGATCCTCAGCGCCTTATCCTGCAGTCAGTGATTCAGCGTGCTGGACCTGAGGTGTGGCTATTACCAGGTACCCATGAGACCCTAAGACTAGGAGAAGACAGTGTTTGTCTGCACCCTTGGGTTTTACCAGTTCACCCGGTTGCCCAAAGGCATTTGTGGTGCACCTGCAACATTCCAGAGATTAATGGAAAAGACCATTGGAGATATGAATCTCGGGGAATGTCTGGTCTATCTGAACTATATCATTGTTTTCAGACGAACTTTAGAAGAGCACGAAGAACACCTTCTGAAGGTTCTGGATCAACTGGGAAAAGAAAGTCTGAAGTTGTCCTCGGATAAATGTCGCTAATATCGCACTTCGGTCACCTATGTGGGCCACATAGTGTCCGTAATAGGAGTGGCTACCGACCCCGCTAAGGTCAAGGCGTAGTGAACTGGCCCAGACCAGATAATGTGATGGAGCTTTGATCCTTTCTGGGGTTCTGCGGATACTACCAAAGATTTGTAGAGGGGTACTCAAGCAAGGCCAAAGTCCTCAACAATCTGTTGAAGATCTACCTCTGTAAAAAGCTGCAACCCCATGAACACCGTTCTGGGACATATGTACTTCTGCCTGCGAGAAGGCCTTCACAGGACTGAAGAAGAGCCTCACTGAAGCCCCTGTCTTAGCCTATGCAGACCCTGAGTAACCATACATCCTACACGTGGATGCCAGCCTCAACGGGCTGTGGAGCGGTATTACAATAAAAATACTCTGCAGGCCTCCGGCCGGTAGCATATGTGAGTCACAGCCTAACTGCGAGCGAGCAGAACTACCCAATGCATAAACTGGAATTCCTAGTGCTCAAGTGGGCTATTGTAGATTAGCTTCACAATTATCTTTACGGGGTCTACTTTGAAGTGTGAACCGACAATAATCCTTTGACATATATCCTGACCTCTGCCAAGTTAGATGCCACCGGCACAGGTGGTTGGCTGCCCTGTGTAACTATCAGTTCATGCTGAAGTAAAAGCCAGGGCTATTGAACATCAGAGCCAATGCTCTGTCCAGATGGCCCGTGGGAAGAAATTCCTGGCCCTTGGATTCGGGCATGTGCTCCACAGTGGCTATCATGGAGGATAAAGTTGCCTTTTACGAAATCAGAGCAGCAGACTCATTTGGGTGTCAGCCAAAGGTACTTCCTGCAGCATACTGCCATCCAGAAGGCATGTTCATCACACAAGTTACCATAATGAGGTGGAAGGAATTAGTGATACACCAGATGCAAGACCCGGTGGCCAAAGCCATACGATGGGCCATCCAAGAAAACAACCCTTACTTAGTGAAGCATGCTCCCATCAACACGGTCGCCGTTGAGGGAATGGGACAAGTTCCGCATGGACCGTTGCCTTCTCTAATGGGTTATCTCCTATCACAACCATCCCGATAGGAGATAACTCATCCTGCCAAAAAGCTTGCAATACCATGTCCTACAATCTCTGCACGATGATTGCGGACACCTGGGAGTGGACAAAACATTCAGACTAGTAAGAGATAGGTTCTTCTGGCCCAAGATGTTGGAATCAGTGGAGCGCAATTGCCGGAGGTGTCTGCGGTGCATACAGCGAAAAACACTGCCTGCATGCGCAGCCCCAATGGGCCACTTAAAGAGCTCTGGTCCCATCGACATAGTCTGCATGGATTTCCTTTGCATCGAGGCAGACTCAAAGGGTATCGGGAATGTCCTGGTAGTAACAGACCATTATACCAGATACGCTCAAGCGTTCCTTACCAAAGACCAGAAAGCTCTCATAGTAGCCAAAGAACTGTGGGAGAATTACTTTATCCATTACGGGTTACCTAATCGGATGCACTCCGATCAAGGGAGATACTTAATTGTTTTGACTGGTAACAGACCATTACACCAGATACGCTCAAGCGTTCCCTATCAAAGACAAGAAATCTATCATAGTAGCCAAAGTACTGTGGGAGAAGTACTTTATCCATTATGGGTTACCTAATCAATGCACTCCGATCAAGGGAGAGACTCAGAGAGAGTGTTAATCAAAGAACTTCTAAAACTGCTCAATATCGAAGTCTCGTACGACTCCCTATCACCCTGAAGGAGATGCCCTGACGGAAAGGAATACCAGGCAGAAATTAGTGTACCGCTGGTGAGAAACTCCCTTCGAGGTGGAGTCGCAGATGCCGGGCTTCCCTGTATATTGCATCAGAGATTCAGAAGGAAGGGTAAAGGCCTGGCATCGGAATCACTTGCTACCTACAGTATTCCTCAAGTTGGAGAAAGTTAACCTGAACCATACTCAATAGTGTCGGCAAATGAACAGGAGGAGTCCAACGAAATCACGAATGATGTAACAGAAAATAATCACGATCCTTTGGAAGGAACCACTGCCACCACAAATGCAGACAGGTGGGCACCACAAGAAGAAGTAGCAGGTAATGGGCATGTCCTCCATGTACCCTCCCTAGCGGCTTCAATAAGCAGACCACTTGACCCAAGGAGTCCGAGTTTAGTTCCTACTAGAGACTATGTAGCTCAAGATTCACACCTTATGACAGGGCCAGGGCCTCAAGCCAATGGTAGCCTCTCCACCCAAGAAGACGTCGGAGAAGAGACTCGGAGTCAAAGAGTGAGACACCCTCCAATGAGAATGCCATATGATTCATTAGGGGCACCTCACTGAGTCTCAGCAGCTGTCTTGGAGCAGGTTTGCCTCTGTAATAATCATTCTCACTGAACTGTTTAATTTGATTTAGATGTATTGTACAAGTTAAGTTGTATGATGAACTGCATTTTTCATTATGTAAAAGTTATATATGTGTTCTCAAGCGGGGACATTGAGGTCTCCACCAGGGGGAGGATGTAACAGGGTCCCGTACCCTACCTCCGGTGCTGGGATCTGTTTAGTGGTTCCACGGAGCTCCGCATGATCGGATGGTGGGGGCAGCCATTTTGTGAGGCGTGCATGCGCAGAGTAAGGAGTGCAGCGGCCATCTTAGGTTAGCTCCACACATACAGCCGAGGGACTACATGTCCCAGAATCCCTAGAGGGAGAGACTGCCCACATGGGGTTGCCCCAGCCAATGGGATTGACACAGGAGGAGGAGATAGGATATTCTCCGCATGCAGGGAGCGCACGAGTCAGTCTGGACGGAGTAGGCAAAGAAGGGAGTGTCCAGGGAGCAGTGCTTCCTGGCCTAGGCCTAGATCTTTCCCCCTAGGCCCCAGTTAGGCCCTGAGCCATAGTAGAGGAGTGTTGCAGGGAAGGCCCCAGATAGGAACTCTTCCCCTTACTGATATTTCTGCACCGGTGACCAGACGGCCACGCAGTGCTCTGCGACCTGAGATCTGCACGCAGTACCCCAGAACATTCAGGTGAGACCCCTGGCTGGAGCTCACCTCATGAGGATCAGGACCCTTAGGAGAGAGGGGATATGTGTTGGAGCCCCGCTACGTGGGACCCGCTCAAACCCATCGCAACAAGCAGCACCTGGGTACTGGAGTACCCAGGCAGGTACCCAACGTGCACCTACATCCACAGGGGTAGCACTACCTAACATTTGGGTGGGAATTGCTGGGACCGGACACCAGAGGTATTGGTGCCACAGCACCCTCAGTACTTTGGGGGAAACATCACAGGTTGGGCCACTGGGTTCATACTGTGGGTACAGTTATTATATGTTATCTGTGTTAGTATGTGTGTACAGTATACCTTAGTCATATACATTGTGTGCTGTATAAATTATTAATGTTAATCGTTTCCTGTGAGGGATTATCCCGCCAACGCTGGGATCCCTCAGAGGTGGAGGCACTGTACGCAAGGAGAAAGAGCTCACCCCAGCTCCCAGAGGCTTAGGCCTTCTGTGAGCAAACAGGTACAGCAGCACATGTAATTGCCCATGTAGTTCCCTTAGACATAGGGAAAGGGGGATATATATATAGAATAAGGCTCTAAATGTTGGTGATACCTGCAATGCTACTTTAATGTAGATGGTAAGCTGTATGGGCAAAGCAGCACCTGACAATCATTGAGAAAGCCTTTAAACACTCTGTACAGTGCACCTTTTTGCTGCCAGCCTTGGGAAAGGAGTAGGATTTGAATCTTGAAATAATTCCACCTGCTGATGCTGACCAACTCTAGAAACCACAATGTCAAAGAGGAACAGTAAATGTGCTAGGAAAACACCTTTAAACGACATACATTCCATATTCATTGAATAAAAAAGCTTATTTAAATTATACTATAAGAAGCCTTTTGATACAAATATGATAGGATATAAAAACCAGTAGAAGGGACCTATTTACTACATGCTATAACTTCTTAGTTTAACCAATATTCTACATGGCAAATGCAATGCCCTATTTATTGAGTTCACAAGGGATGCCAGCATTAGGAGGTGCACATCGTTTTTCAATTGTTCTGGAAATACTGCGTGGAATTAATGCTTTTCAGCTTCAACACTTAGTTGAGGTAGGCATAATGGATTATTTGCTGTCTCATTGAAACACACATCTTTTTCACCTCCGCTAGAAATGTCGTTTTCACACTGTAATTGGACTAGGTTGGCAGATAATGGCTTCACTGTTATTGAGCTATGCAACTCAAAAAGTTGTTATTTGGAAATATGATATTCAGTGTGCATCGTTAGATATAAGGCTAAGAAAATATTTAGGATAGTCTAAGAATTGTTTACATATTTATCTTTGCTGTCGTATGAAGTATTAACTATCATGACTGCTGATTACTTATTTAATATACAATACTGTATTTAAGTAATATTCCAGGTTTAACTTTCTCCGAATAGTATCCACTCCTACTGCTTGAATTAAATCACGTTTGCCAACAAAGGCTCCTACTGTATGTCTTAAATACTACTTTCAAAATTGTCCGTTGTTAAATTCGCTTCCAGGCGTGTTTGTAGAAAGGCTGCATGTACAGCTCAGCCCCCTTATAACGCTGTGCTTTGACTCCAAAGAATCACATCGCGTTATAAGCGGAACGCGTTAGAAATAACGTATAATTGTATGCATTGTACAATAAAGTATTTAAGATACCAATAATAGTGTTGTACAGTATTCATAAATACAAAATTGGGAGCCACACTTGCATCGCGTTATAAGCGGATTCGCGTTGTAACAGATCATGTTATAATGGGGTTGAGCTGTATAAGGTTAGGCTTGGCTCACTCTGTCTTCTTGCATACATTTAGCTAAGTGAAAATTCTCAGAACAAATGAGTAGATCAGCACAACAGAATCACATGGATTTTCTCATATTTTTAACCATCATTTAAAAGATTAGCACAGGCATGTGTTTGGTGAGCAAATGAGCAGGCCAGTGTTTAGAGAAGTGCGTGTTGCATGTAGTGATTTTAGTTTCTAATAGGCATTTTGCATAATAGTGAATAGTACAGATCCCACAATCATACTTATATGCAGAACATCCAAGGAGGATGTGTAATTCTAAAATCTACATACTGTAGAGTTAAAATGCCAACCCAGGTTATACATAGACATAGAACTGCTGATCTCTGCCAACTACTGGTGCTCTTTAGCTACTCTGAATAGCTATTGTCAGTAATACCCATTCAGGGAAGGTATAACTTTACTCTTAAAGGAAGGAGCTAAGAGAATATAATAGTATAAACACACTGATAGACAGCACTCAAAAACGAAAGTATATTGAACATGTACAGGGTGCACGGAACGAAGTGGGCCCAAACAACCCCATTATAAATCATAGAAACCCCAAAGTTAGCTCCAGCACACACTGATTTATGGAAAAACGTAGAGTCTCAGAATAAGCCACAAATTTAATAGCGTGAATGAGTGAATACACAAAATTGGAAATGCTAAATGACTGATAATGCAGAGTATACAGCTCAGAATACCACACAGGTAGGGGGGGATACAGAGGGAAGGAATGTGTGGGATACAAAAGGGGGTGGGGGGGAAAGAAAGCAGGTAAACATATAAAGATACTGGGGTAGGGTAAGAGGGGCAACGTTTCAGGGTAGGAACCCTTTCTCCAGGCCCGTTCCCTTGGGTCCAAAGGAACCTCAAGGTACTTCCCTTGACCCCCTATATGACACACAATTGCAAACTGAGAAAAATCACAAAATCATATAATCAACTAGTCCTGCTGTGAACAGCCATCCGTAGTATAGGTAAGTATATATGAGAAATGCAAACCGTCCTTATTCTTAGTGTTCACAGGCTACTGGCAACTCTTCTTCTCTCTGAGCCGCCGCTGCATTGAAAGAGAAGAAGAGTTGCCTGTGAAAACTAAGAATAAGGACGGTTTGCATTTCTCATATATACTTACCTATACTACGGATGGCTGTTCACGGCAGGACTAGTTGATTATATGATTTTGTGATTTTTCTCAGTTTGCAATTTTACCTTGAGGTTCCTTTGGACCCAAGGGAACGGGCCTGAAGAAAGGGCCCCTCTTACCCTACCCAGTGTCTTTATATGTTTACCTGCTTTCTTTCCCCCCCACCCCCTTTTGTATCCCACACTTCCCTTCCCTCGGTATTCCCCCCTATCTGTGTGGTATTCAGAGCTGTATACTCTGCATTATCAGTCATTTAGCATTTCCAATTTTGTGTATTCACTCATTATTCACGCTATTACATTTTTGGCTTATTCTTAGAATCTACGTTTTTCCATAAATCAGTGTGTGCTGGAGCTAACTTTGAGGTTTCTAGAATATAATAGTACTTATAGACTTTTTATAGTATAAAATGTTCCTTTTCAGGAGAGGTGGTACCTTATCCCATTCTAATTACTGCTTCAAATACAGTACATCCAACTTACTTTTTTTTATGACATTGCTGAAATGATATCAATCCCAAATGCCTTGCATTATTTGTGGCATTTATTGCAAGATCCCCCCTATCCTCATCTGAAAGCTTCCTTTGGTAACTTACATCTGAAGAGTGTTGGATTAAGGCCATAGTTACTAAGACGTCTCCTGGCATATTAGCAACTTCCGTTGCTGGAAGACACCCAGCTCATTGATTTGAGTATGCAGTAAAGTGTTTTCCAGCGCCATAAGGTGCCTTATTGTTGGAGACTGTTTAATAAATATGGCCCTACTGTAAATATCTCTAGCAGGCCAGTCCTCATGAAAAATATGATGTTTGGCGTACCAACCTATTAGTAGCTTTCTAAAACAATCATCATACTCACCAACTTAAAGAAGCTCTCCTCTGCCAAATGCATTTAAGACTAAGGGGCTTATTCACTAAACTTCGATAAGTGCATTAAGTGCCCTTTTTAGAGCGATATTGCATGTGCAGCTAAAACTAAAATGTTTTTTTTACTAAGCTATAACACTCTGGCTGTAACAAATAGTGCCGTAGCTAAAAAATGCCCAAACTCAATTTTTTTGCCAGTAACGGCTATTCACTAAACTCTGATATGCAATCCAAAGGGGGCGAGATCCGATTTGCGATACGCATATCAAGAAGTTTCTTTTATTGTTACTGCTTAGGATTGATACATGGGGTCTCCAGTGGCCTCTGGGGGCCTCTGGATCTGACCCACCTATTTATTTCTGCTCCGGCAACCCCCGGATTCAACCCTATGCAGTAAAAATAAAATTGCAGCCAGTTTCATTACCTTAGTGGATAACCGCTAAGGTAATTAAAGGGTTAAATAGCAGGCACTGCTTTGTTGTTGGTACAGGGGGTGGGGGAAGCTTGTAGTTGCCCCAGGGTGGGAGTTTAGGCCTTGCGGGAGAGTGGCAGTAGGAGTTAACACCTTCATTACTTTAGCGGTTATAACCGGTATGGTAATGAAGGGGTTTACCCTCGCGCTACCCTCCCGCAAGGCCTAAGTACCATTCGGGGGCAAGTACCACCTTCACCCACCCCTTGTACCAATAACACTACACCGGAATGGGTAAAGGTGCTTTTAGCCAAAGATGGCTAATAGCGCTTTTCCCCATTCAAAAAAATATTACAGTGCAATGCAATTTTTAAAAATACAACCCCCCTCTCCTCCCCAACACCAAACCACACTGTAATGGGCAAAATTCCTATTATCCAGATATTTGGTTACCGCTATTGTAATTAAGGGGTTAACATTCCTCCCCCACTACCCACCCGGGAGGTCTAATCACCCTACCAGGGGGAAACTACTCCAGCCCCCTCTACCTATTGATTGTAACAGTGGTAAACCATGCCCCCAATATGGGCATGGATTGCCACAATGACAATGAATGGGCAACCTCAAAAAGAAAACACATAACAAAAAATACAATACATTACGATTAAATATTTAAAAAAATTGCCAAAAAATCCATTGTTTGTCACTGTGCTTATCTATACCCAGAAAGTGGCATATACCCAGATCTTGGCAGTCAATAGGCATCATATAAAAATACACAATTAAATAACACACTCAATGATTTTCTTACCTTTGCTGTCTTCACCTCCGTCCTACTCCAGCACCAGCTCTTGACCCACAATGCAATGCTCCTCAACATCCGATGCGCAGAAGTCCATGATCCTTTGTTGATTGAAGAGACGTCTCTGGTAAATTATTTTCTTTCTTTTCTTCTCTTCTCTGCTATATAATCCAAAAGGGGCCGGAGATGTTGCCCCATCTTCTTGGTCTTGAGACTGGAAAAGCCTTATTTAAGGCCTGTGAAGTAACATTTGAGCATTAAATGGTACATCCCAATCCAATTGGTTGGTGTACCATGTGACATGGTCCATTTTATTTCAGAATGTGACATCAAAAAGGGAGGGAAGCCAGCAAATCAGGTAGTATATGCTTCCATCCCTTTAAGATGATGTCACTTAAACAAAAAACAAAATGGCAGCCTTCCCGTTCATGGTACACCAAGCAATTGGATTGGTGGACATACCATGCGATGCCTTTCCTTTTTTTTGAGTGCTGTGACATCATCAAAAAAGGAGGGAGTCATGCTACCTGATTGGCTCTTACCTCCCTTTTCATGACTTCAAAAGGGAAGGCATCACTTGGTATATCTACCAATCCGATTGGTTGGTGGACCAGGTGACAGCCTCCATTTATTTTTTAAGGATGTGATGTAATCTTAAAGGGAGGGTAGCATAGTCTACCTGATTGAGTGGCTTCCCTCCCTTTTGATGACCTCACATCCTGAAAAAAAAAGGATCCTGTCACATGTACACCAAGTAATCGGATTGGGGGTTTACCATTTGACACTCAAATGTGACGTCACAGACCTTATATAAGGCCTACTCCATCTGATTTGAGGCCAAGAAGATAACGGGAAAACATCTCCTGTTCCTTTTGGATTTACAGCAGAGAAGAAAGAAGGAAAGAAGGAAAGAACTTACGGAGACGTCTCTTCAATCAACAAAGGATCATGGACATCTGAGCATCGGCTTTTGAGGAGCATTGGGTAGTGGGTCAAGAGTTGGTGCCGGAGTAGGACCAGGATGAAGACAGCAAAGGTAAAGGTATGTCCCTTTCTGGGTATAAATAATCACAGTGACAAGCAATGCATTTTTTTGCCAATGTATGTTTTTTTTAATTTCATTGTAATGTATTATATTTTTTTTTATGTGTTGTTTTTAGATTGCCCATTCATTGTCACTGTGGCAATCCATGCCCATATTAGGGGCATGGTTTACCACGTCACAATCAATGGGTAGAGGAGGTGGGGATAGTTTCCTTGGGGAGGGTGGTTAGGCCTTCCGGGTGGGTAATGGTGGAGGGGTTTAACCCCTTAATTACTATAGCGGTTACTAACAGCTAAGGTGATTAAGGGGTTAGTGGCAAGTAGTTTGTTTTTTATTATAATGTTGCTGCCCACGGAGGAAACAGAGGATGCGGAGGAAGAAGAGGATGCCCTTCATACTGGCAGGTGTAACTCCAACTTTAATTTACTTTATGCTTGTTGGCCAATGTATTATTTTTAATGGTCAAATGTGCTAATATCCATATATGGATACTACGACTTAAGCCCATTTTTGTACTGTATGTTTTGGGGGGTTGTTGTGGGTAGAGGGGTTAAGAGGTAGGATTGTTGTATTTTAATATTTATTGAGGATAAAGGGGGTGGGTGAAGGGGGTACTTGGCCCAGGGTGGGTGGTTAGGCCTATAGGGTGGCTAACGGGAGGTATTAACCCCTTCATTAACATAGTGGTTACCACCGCTATGTTAGTGGAGGGGGTAACTCCTCCCGCAACCTTCCTACCTTATTGTTCGGTAAAAAAATGCAACATCGCACAACTTTTTTTTTTTTTCAAAGACTTATCGCACAACTTGCGTTTGCTTACAATTCTAATTGGAAGAGCTGCACAGAGAGAGCTGCACCTCCATGCACAGCTCTTAAAAGCAATTGTATAGTTTTAATGTTAATTATAATAAAGTATTGTTGCAGGGTGTCTCCGGATCTGAACTGCATTAATTTTAGCCTCGGAGGGCCCTGCTTCTCGAGTTACGGGCCCCAGTATGGGGTGCTGGTATCTCCTGCTTGTTCAAATACCCCGGTCATGTGACATGGGAGATTTAAACAATGCAGGGAGATATCGGCACCCCATACCAGGGCCTGTAACTCAGGAAGCAGGGGGACCCTGAGATGGAAATGGGTGCGGTTCAGCTCAGGTGACCACCTGCTACAATACTCTGTTATTCAAATGAACATTAAAACTGCACGATCACTTGTAGGAGCTTTGCACGGAGATGCAGCTTTCTATGTGCACCTCATCCAGGCTGCAGTTTAACCAAAAAAAAAATTCAAAACTTGCGTGGTGCCCAAGACCAATATACAGAACAACACAATGTTATATGTAAATAGATGCTCTTATATACAAACCCTGGAGATATATAATTGAATTTAGGACAGATACTGGTGTAGCAACATGGTTCAGTAGCCAACCACTTATTTTTTAAAGTGAAGGCATGATACATAATGAGTCCAGAAACCGTAGCATGTAAATTCACCCTAACTTGTACCTGAGGTCCACAGATAAGGCAGGATACATGTAGCACGCAAACTCACTGGCATGCTGCAACGTCCACGCATAAATCCCAGGCTCCAGGTGTTCTTGGTGTGCCTCCGTGATGAAGATTCAAGAATAAACAATGGTGAAAGTAACAGAACACTATTCAAAAGCATCCAAACTTGAAAAAATGATGAAAAATGCGTATTCCATAAAAAAATAGTGATTTATTGGTTATAGGACAAACAAAAAGCGAAGGCATCGACCCACCAACGCGTTTCGCACCAAAAAACGCTTTCTCAAGGTAGCCATTACTAGATATTCATTCTTCATCATTTTTTTCTTCATGTGTGGATGCTTTTGAGTAGGGCTCTGTTACTTTCACCATTGTTTATCCTTGTAATTTAAGCAAACGCAAGTTGTGAGATAAGTTTTTGAAAAAAAAAAGTTGTGCGATGTTGCATTATTTATCCAACAATACAAAAATGGGGATTTTTCTTAATAAATACCATTTGGACACACATTTTTTTATAGTGCGGTAAGAAAATTCAAACTCACTTGGCAATGTACTAAAATTACGAAAGTTTAGGGAATAGGCCCCTAAGTGTAGATTGTATGAAAGTACATTTTTTTTTATTTCAAAAGTTTGTATCGATAAAGATGTTATTGATATTTTTCATTTTCATTTTCTTTTATTGATGTATGTACAGTATTAATCCTTTGAGGTCATTTTATTTGATTAATAGAGTCCTGCTTCCAATGTATACTGTATATCAGGAATGCAAACAGCAGAATTATGTTTAAAAAAAAAGAGTGCATTGCAGTACGAATAGCAATTTAGTTACCTAGGCAGAATGCATCACTTTGACGCAGGGGGTAGCCAGGCTATCAAATAAAGGTTTAAGCCCGTTTGGTTACCCCTGATCTGTGTGTTGGGTTTATAGAGTGTCAGCTCTTGAGCTCAGCGTTTGTACATGCATAACCTGTAATGTGCGGTAATAAAGTATTTTAAGTGTTTTTACCTTTCTAGTAGTGCCAGGGAGCAGAGATTGCTGTGGTATGAGTTTCAAAGGGGGGGTTTGCGGAGAAAGTGTTGTCAAATTGTGCCTAGGTAGCTGGGGTCCAGAATTGCTGGATACCCCAAAAATGTATCCGGGAATCAGGTCAGATTCCAGGGGACATACAGACACATCACCCCGGTCAAAATCCTCTCTTGAAATCAGTTTCGCGACTCACCACTAGGGCTTCCCTGCTTCAGCACAGACCAGAAAGGTAAAAGGGTCCTTAGGTTAATGAGGATACCCAGTTAATGCCCCGGACACCCAGAACCTATAAAGGGGTTCATGGGTTGGTTCCCTGCTTCAGCGCAGACAAGAAAAGTACAGGGGCATGTGAGGTGTCCCTGTAATAGTCAAGGGGTCCCGAGGTTAATGGGGATACCCAGTAAATGCCCAGGTCACCCAGAACCGGTCTAGGGTTTCTGTGGCCTCCAACCATACATCTAAGGTTGTGAAAGGAATATAGCTGGTGAAAAGTGGAGTGCAGCTTTTTATTCTATTTCCCATACCAGAAAGTCTTAGGATTGTTAAAGTGTCTATTTTATTAACAAAGTGTGTTAAGTACATGTATGCTTTGTGCAAAGTAAACTGAGGCACAGGGATGAAATGGGTTCCTGTAGCTGCGGGGATCCCTAGGTAAAATAGGGGTACCCCAGTTAGTGCCAAGGTGTCCCAGAACCTGTATTGAGTTGTGGGTTATGGAAGTCCCCTGTAAAGTATAGCAAAACCTGACCTGGTTATGGGGCGTTTAGGGTCCCCAAGGTTTATACTTTATTAAAGTAAGGTTCAAGGGGTGTTATACTGTATGTATGAAAATCCATGCAGTCAGCCTAAAGCATTTTCATAGGAGACCTAATGTCTATCCCACCTTCTAGCCTCAAAGGAAATCCAGGATGTGGAGGTGGGAGAACCATTTGGTGAGCAGCAAAAGGCCAGGTGTCCAGAGAACAGAGTGCCCCCCACTGAGGCCCTGATTATGACACCAGACTTAGCGAAGCCGGCAAGGGGTTAGCTGGGGGGATGTTGCTGCTTGTGGGAATATTTCCCATTGGCTGATTCATATTTCCAGCCCATGTGGTTTTTTCTAGCTGGCTAAACACGCCCCTGCCTCTGACATCAGCCAGGTGAGCCCTGCTCTGTATGGCTACTGAGAGCGTCTAGTAAGTAGGGCTTCAATTATTTGCAGCGGACCACCATTGGCATTTTTGATTGCATGTTACACATTATTGTTGTTATTTTGCATTTCTATTTTGTATTTTAAGTATTTTATAATAAATGTACTCCCCCTTTTTACACTTATCAATTATTTCCAAGTTCATTACCTATCACCTCTGAGGCAATCTCCCAGCATTACCTTTTGTGCTGTTACTTTTACAAAACAGTATTATGCTATGTTTTATATTCTTTTTCTCTCGTTACATGCACTGTGATTTCACCTGTATTGAATATTGTTTGGAGTGACCTGGACATTTGCCATCTATTAACACTCAACGGTTGTATATATTATATCTGTATGGCACTAGTTATACCGTACCAAGACTTTATTATCAGTTGCCGATTATGGGCCTCATGCAGTAAGCCCCGATAAGGCTTTTTCGGCATTTTATAGCCGTTTTTTGCCCTCCTGATTCAGTAAGCCCCGATAAGTGGGAATTATCGGCAACTTTTCTTGCGAAAAAATTTTTTTCGCCACCCGGCTGCCGATAAGCCACTTATCGGGACTTTTTTTTCCCGCCTGAATTCAGTAAGCCCCGATCAGCTTTTTGGTGCTGATCGGCAGGCCAGATTGGAGATTTTATGGCCAATCCAGCCCGCCAACTAAAGTTGGCAACTTGCTGAAGGAGAAGCATCGGCAAGGGCGACACTTAGGAAAAATCAGCCCTTTTTCCTGCCTGTGATTGATGCCGGGGGTCTCCGGAGCTGATACCCGCACCGGAGCCCCCCGGCATGCATCCGAGGCAGGAAAAAGGCATTTAAAAGCCACTTCATTACCTTAGCGGCTAACCGCTAAGGCAATGAAGGGGTTAACCCACCGTGCCAGCGTTATTGTGGGTAGCGGGGATGGGTGAGGGGGGTATTTGGCCCTGGGTGTGAGTTTAGGACTTGCGGGGGGGTTGCGAGGGCACTTAACCCCTTCACGACCGTAGCAGTTAATACCGCTACGGTCCTGAAGGGGTTAAGGCCTCCCGCTACCCACCCGCAAGCCCTAAACTACCACGTTGGGGCTAATACCCCTTTCACCCACCCCCACTAGCCACAATATTAAAAAAATACACACCCCAGCCCCACAATAACTACATAAATAAATAATTATATTATATATATATATATATATATATATATATATACCCAACAACACCTATACCCCCCTAACATACTGTATAGTAATTGGTACAATGACTATTATCCACAAAAGGATAATAGTGCAGTTGTCCATTTACAATACTTACACAACAATAAAGACTTTAAATACATATAGCACTCACCCATGTCCCACTGCCACGATGAAGGCCATCCTCATCTTCATCCTGCCCATGCCCCATCCGCTTCTGCAAAACAAACACAAGAATTACAACATCCAAATTAATGTCCCCTAACCCCTTAATCACCATAGCGGTTATTAACCGCTACAGTTATTAAGGGGTTAAGCCACCATCACCCACATACCCTCCCCCACAAAGCCCCCCAACCACCCTCACCCAATACCCACAGGGGAGTCCTACCAAATACCCTTGGGCCTAATACCCCCTCCCCCAGCACATACAGTACAATAATGTGCCAAATAACTATTATCCACATAGGGATAATACATTATTTGGCCATTATTAAACACATTCAATAACGTTAAAATGTAAATAAAATTGTACTAACCTCATCAATAAGAAGTCTCCGTCGCCAGCATCATCCTTGGGGTCCGTTGCCAACATTAGAAATAGCCACAACATTTCAATATCATTAACATAACACTGAACCCCTTAATCACCTTATCGGGTACTAACCTGAAAGGTAATTAAGGGGTGAAGCCATCCTGCAATGCCTACAACAGTTATGCATAACATCTTCAGTGAAATAAAAACCAATTGCCTAACCAAATTCCATTTAATCATTCAATCTGTAGGCTCACATGCCTCATAAAACATTGCATTTACAGTGTATACATGTAGCATAACATGTAAACTGCATGTACACGCTGCAAATCAATGTTAACAATACAATAATGCCACTCAAATCGCCATACATCACAAGAAGTATATTATTTAATACAATAAACTCACCATCAATGAATTACCACACAGCAATTACATCCCTAAACAATTAAAATACCATCCATACCAATTACACAATGAACTAAAGCTATCCTAACAGAGAACCACTTCAAAACATAGAAAAAAGTACACCAACAAATACAATATACTAAAGCAAGGCTTTCCATATCCTATTGTACGGCCTGGAAGCCCAAAACTTACATCTGTCTAAAAATAAAATACATTTAGCACACATCAATGCATAGCCACAATGATTAACAATACAGAATTAGAAGCTTTAACAACACTATCATTTCTTACCCTGTATATATATCTGTACACATACATACAGACATACATACAGTGGGAAGAAATGATATGCATTATAAAAAATGAAAACATGAAAAAGCAACACAAAAAACAGTTACATTAAGTACATTTCTTTATTTAACTTACCATTACTTGCCCCCACCGACTCCCGTTGATCAGCTTACTCACGAACCAATCCACGACACCATCCACGACACCATCCAGGAACAAATCCACGACACCATCCAGGAACAAATCCACGACACCATCCAGGAACAAATCCACGACACCATCCAGGAACCAATCCAAGAACAAGTGCAGGAACCAATCCAGGAAGCAAGCCACGAAGAAATCCAAGAAACAATCCACGACACGATCCAGGAACAGGAACCCATAAAAGAAAAGAAAAAAACAAATTAAACATTAAAATAATAAAACATGACAATCAAGGGTTGTACTAGTTTTATTATTAGTGAATCTGTATTACAATACCTTGTTCCGGGGTCTTCTTGACATCCGGTGCCACGCCCTGGTCTTCAATCTTCAGGAGGAGGTCCGTCCTCCTCGGCATCTGCCTTCAAAATGAGACGACATAGGCTTTTATAGGCCTATGACGTCACATTTGTCGTCATATGGTTCCCACGGCCCTGATTGGGCCGTGAAAACCATGTGTTTTGGCCGATGTAAAAAAATTGATGACGTCACTTAAAGGCAATGCCAGCACAGCCAATCAGAATGGCTTTGCTGCTATTGCCTTTAAGAAAACGTCATGAAATGACACATGGCCGGACTCACATGGTAAGCCAGCCAATCAGAGCGTGGGAACTCCATCCCTACTCTGATTGGTTCAAGTACCATGTGAGTCCGGCCATGTGTCATTTCATGACGTTTTCTTAAAGGCAATAGCAGCAAAGCCATTCTGATTGGCTGTGCTGGCATTGCCTTTAAGTGACGTCATCAATTTTTTTACATCGGCCAAAACACATGGTTTTCACGGCCCAATCAGGGCCGTGGGAACCATATGACGACAAATGTGACGTCATAGGCCTATAAAAGCCTATGTCGTCTCATTTTGAAGGCAGATGCCGAGGAGGACGGACCTCCTCCTGAAGATTGAAGACCAGGGCGTGGCTCCGGATGTCAAGAAGACCCCGGAACAAGGTATTGTAATACAGATTCACTAATAATAAAACTAGTACAACCCTTGATTGTCATGTTTTATTATTTTAATGTTTAATTTGTTTTTTTCTTTTCTTTTATGGGTTCCTGTTCCTGGATCGTGTCGTGGATTGTTTCTTGGATTTCTTCGTGGCTTGCTTCCTGGATTGGTTCCTGCACTTGTTCTTGGATTGGTTCCTGGATGGTGTCGTGGATTTGTTCCTGGATGGTGTCGTGGATTTGTTCCTGGATGGTGTCGTGGATTTGTTCCTGGATGGTGTCGTGGATGGTGTCGTGGATTGGTTCGTGAGTAAGCTGATCAACGGGAGTCGGTGGGGGCAAGTAATGGTAAGTTAAATAAAGAAATGTACTTAATGTAACTGTTTTTTGTGTTGCTTTTTCATGTTTTCATTTTTTATAATGCATATCATTTCTTCCCACTGTATGTATGTCTGTATGTATGTGTACAGATATATATACAGGGTAAGAAATGATAGTGTTGTTAAAGCTTCTAATTCTGTATTGTTAATCATTGTGGCTATGCATTGATGTGTGCTAAATGTATTTTATTTTTAGACAGATGTAAGTTTTGGGCTTCCAGGCCGTACAATAGGATATGGAAAGCCTTGCTTTAGTATATTGTATTTGTTGGTGTACTTTTTTCTATGTTTTGAAGTGGTTCTCTGTTAGGATAGCTTTAGTTCATTGTGTAATTGGTATGGATGGTATTTTAATTGTTTAGGGATGTAATTGCTGTGTGGTAATTCATTGATGGTGAGTTTATTGTATTAAATAATATACTTCTTGTGATGTATGGCGATTTGAGTGGCATTATTGTATTGTTAACATTGATTTGCAGCGTGTACATGCAGTTTACATGTTATGCTACATGTATACACTGTAAATGCAATGTTTTATGAGGCATGTGAGCCTACAGATTGAATGATTAAATGGAATTTGGTTAGGCAATTGGTTTTTATTTCACTGAAGATGTTATGCATAACTGTTGTAGGCATTGCAGGATGGCTTCACCCCTTAATTACCTTTCAGGTTAGTACCCGATAAGGTGATTAAGGGGTTCAGTGTTATGTTAATGATATTGAAATGTTGTGGCTATTTCTAATGTTGGCAACGGACCCCAAGGATGATGCTGGCGACGGAGACTTCTTATTGATGAGGTTAGTACAATTTTATTTACATTTTAACGTTATTGAATGTGTTTAATAATGGCCAAATAATGTATTATCCCTATGTGGATAATAGTTATTTGGCACATTATTGTACTGTATGTGCTGGGGGAGGGGGTATTAGGCCCAAGGGTATTTGGTAGGACTCCCCTGTGGGTATTGGGTGAGGGTGGTTGGGGGGCTTTGTGGGGGAGGGTATGTGGGTGATGGTGGCTTAACCCCTTAATAACTGTAGCGGTTAATAACCGCTATGGTGATTAAGGGGTTAGGGGACATTAATTTGGATGTTGTAATTCTTGTGTTTGTTTTGCAGAAGCGGATGGGGCATGGGCAGGATGAAGATGAGGATGGCCTTCATCGTGGCAGTGGGACATGGGTGAGTGCTATATGTATTTAAAGTCTTTATTGTTGTGTAAGTATTGTAAATGGACAACTGCACTATTATCCTTTTGTGGATAATAGTCATTCTGCCCATTACTATACTGTATGTTGTGTATTGCTGCTATGTTTATTGGGGGCATTTGTCCCCAATAAACATGCTACTATGCGTTAACCCCTTCATTGCCTTAGCGGCTATCCGCTATCGTAATGAAGCAGCATTAATGTATTTTAATAATATTGTGCGGAAGCAGGAGGCCCCCTGAGCTGAAGCGCATTTATTTGTGGCTCAGAGACCCCCTGCCTCCCGAGTTACAGGCCCCGGTTTGGGCCATCGGTTACAGTGTGGACGCCATGTTTATTGCGGGGACGCTATAAACATGGCGGCGACACTGCCACCCGATGACACATACCGGGGCCTGTAACTCGGGAAGCAGGGGGTCCCTGGTCCACAAAGCAATGCGGTTCAGCTCAGGGGACCCCCTGCTCACTGTACAGTATAATTAAAAAGACATTCATGCTGCTTCATTACCGTTGCACATAGCCGCCAAGGTAAGGAACGAGTCTTTATTGATGTGTGTGTGTTTTATTTATACTATACATGTGCAGAGGGTCTCCGGAGCAGAACAGCGTTGGTTTGAGGTCCGGGGACCCCCTGCCCCCCGAGATACAGGCCCCTTTATGGGGTGCCGGTATCCCTCTGGTTTGTTTACAGGCCGCGGTCACGTGATCGGGACCTTTAAACGCCGAGGGATACCGGCACCTCATAAAGGGACCTGTATCTCGGGGGGCAGGGGGTCCCCGGACCTCAAACCAACGCGGTTCAGCTCCGAAGACCCCCTGCACATGTAGAGTATAAATAAAAGTTGTTTTTAAATACTTTTTTTGGTGCCGAAGTTTGCGCTGAGAGAGCGGCTTGTCTCTCTCAGCTGCAAACATCTATCGGCACCAAAGGCTTATCGGGAGCCTTATCGGGAGCCAGGCTGTATCGCCACAGCTCATCGGCAGCTTTGCTTTCGCAGTGCTTCAGCAGGGATCGGAAGGATTCGGCCCTTACTGAATACTGCGAGGGCAAATCGCCCAAAAAATACATTTTCGCAATTCGTGCCGAAAATTTTGTATCGGGGCTTACTGCATGAGGCCCTATATCCTTTTTGGTCTTGCACAGTTTATTATCTGACATAGGTAGTCAGTCATATTTTTCGGCAGCCGCCTATCACCAATATTTTTGTGATTATTTGAGTCTACACATTATTTGTATATATTTCACTTGTTAGCGCTATACTACCCCCTTTTTTCTTACTTTAATATATACAGCCTTTGATTACCTTTACTGAAAACTATTTGCCTACGCTGCTGACCAATTCGTTCTCCCGTAAGCGATCAGCGAAGATCCTGCTACCCAGGGTTCACTAAATGGCCACCTTCCAGTTTCAATTCAATCTTTCAGTCAGTGTAACTCAGCGTCTACAATGTATCCTGATATTACTACGGTAACATTATCTATTGTTACAGTTTGCAGCTCAAACTGCTGGGAATATTGGCAACAAATAATCACCAGCAGAAAGGCTTTGCCAAGATCTTGCACTGCTAGGGAAGTGTGTTAAAACCTGCTATAGATATCAAAGGATGCTCAGTATATTAAAACATATTAAAAGTGGAATTGAGTTAAAAAAAAGTAGTATTTAATTAACAACACACATGTAGGAGATTGCATGAATTGCTCTTTTAAGGAACACATTTTATAGCTACCTCTAGTGGCCAAAAGCAGCACTGCATATCATTTTTTATTTTAAGATCTTTGATTAAATGATTGTTGGCATTAGTTTAACTCCCTGCATGTAAAACTGGACGCAACTGAAAATCTACATCAAACTCTGAATATGCTGATGTAATGATCTCATGCACTTTTTCCTCCTTTACCTGTACAATTTCAATTCCTCACTAAATGTGCATTCATTTTCTAACTTTGGAAGCAAATGCCCAGGGTCTCTTCTTTGTGAAATAAATATATTTATTTTTATAAATCATTATTCTTACTCCCCCGATCCCCATTCTCATTTTAGTGAAAATAACATTAGATGGAAGGGAGCTTTGAATGTGTGTTACCTGCAAACTATTGACTTATTTTGTTGCCCACACAGTATTTTGCCTAATTTAAAGATATTTTCAACAGGTGGGGCTGTACATTGGCCTGAAGCTTTTTAGACCTATTCTTATAAGCTTTTGTACAGTATTTATACTCTAACTTTTGAAAATAGAATATGGTACCTCTAATAAAATGAACCGAGTGACATTGCCAATAAACATTCACTCCTTAGAGGCGAGGCAACCCTGCTCTAGATAAACACCCGGACAGGGCACTTAGGATCATGTATGGAAAGTACACCCCATAGTATGTATCAACAGTTTATGTATGTAAGTATTTGCTTCCTGCCACAGGAACAGTGCGGTTTCTACCCAGAGTGCCCAAGGAGCTGGTCTTATTAAAAGCAGTGTAATCAGGATATCTTTTGTTATATTTACACTTGTAGTAAGCATGTAGGACTTGCCTAAAACTAGATGCCTGTGTAGGCAGTGACACCTTTTAATTAATCAAAATGTGTCCACTGCACGGCAAGTCTTCACAAGTCATCAGGAGACCTTACAACTCATGCTTGTCCATTGAGAAGTACAGTATTACTGCAGGCAAAAGGTACTTGCCAATAGGCTACTGGCTGGACTGGGCTGTGACTGGGCAAGTGCTTGGATACACTCTCATATATCAAGATACAAGTTTGCAGACTTGATAATTGTGTACCATACAGTATGAGAGACTATAATATAGCAAATGCACACAGTATAGAAAAAAATAGTAATTCTTTGATATATTATTTTTAATCCTGTCAATTTAATGTAAAGCCAAAACACTGGATATTTTATACAGACTGCGTTTCCAGTTTTATTTTTGCAAAAAAATGATTTCAGCCTTCCATAAGCATATTTAGACTGCATCTGCGTGTATTGTGTGAATTGCAGAAACATTTTTATTTTTACATTGGAAGAAGAATTCATGAATCATGACAGCATTAGTCAAATCTGCTTGGGAATCCCCTGACTCTGGCAATATTTTTTTAACTACAATTTCCTTTTTACAAGGACTGTCTGGTATTGTGATAATGTTTTCCCATTGTTTTGATGACTGATTGAAATATTGCTTTTTTGCTTTGGGGGTGTGACTTTTTGTCATGTTTGTACCTGTATCCTGGTATCTGACCACTGTGGCCAACTGGTTCCAATGGTTTAAAAAAAAAAAAGAGAGAGAAAAGGAAAAAAAGCAGCACAGTCGCTGTATCAATTCTATATTTGGATGTACTGTAACATACTGCACTGTATAGTTACCCCCTCGTAATTCATTAATTGACTTACTGTACATTTTCTGTGTCACTAAAAGTTCTTGATTGGTTTCCACGAACAAAAACTATAGTTGGTGCATGTGTTACTTACCCCCGGGTGGTGGCTAGGAAGTGTTGGGTGCCCAAAATCAATGGTGTCTAGGATAAAGCAAATACAAGCTTTTATTTATTTACATAAGTATTTCAAATGTCACTGCATCTTTATTTTGAATGTAACTCTACGTTAAATAAAAATGAGCAATAAAATGTTTGGCAGCTCCTCCTCCATTGCTCCATATAATCACTTTGCATGATGGTTGCAAATTTAGACAAATTAGTGTAAAGCAGTAAAAACTGAAGAACAGCACCAAGTACATTTCCACAAAAAGATCCATACGTTACATCAGCGGTGCGCAAACTGGCGGGGGGCGAGACTTTATTGGGGAGGGCGGCGGTTACAGAGACCTTGCGCTGAGAGCGCGAGGCCTCCGTTAAATGTACTTACCGGTTTCAGTTCACGCGGCGTCAAATGACGCTCGTTACCATGGAGACGTGATGTCAAATAACGCCAACGGTAACCTGACATCACATGACCCCACAGCGTCATTTCACGCTTCAATGGAGGTAAAGGGGGGCGTGACCGAGTAGGAGAGCAGACAGGGGGGCGCAGCGCAGGCAGTTTGCGCACACCTGTGTTACGTGATTACATGTATTACAGGTTCAATACTGTACAGTACCTTGTTACATAATGAACTAATTAATAACATCATTAATGAAAGGAAACCATTGGCAGTAGCACAATGTGTTAACTGGCAGGAAATCCCCACATACAGAATGACAGAATACACATACAGAAAAATAAAAACATTTAATATAATTTTTAAACAAGGCTCTACTGCACATACGATTAAGTGCCCAGAAAGAGTAGGGCGAATGTGAATAAACGTTTCATTCCCAAAAATATTAGTACTAAAAACAAAAGGTAAGCGCTGTGAGTAACGGAAGGACAAGCCATGCAGCATGTTACAAATCAATCACTTACCACTGTATGGGCCCAGCCGCGGGCAGGGACTTGTCAGGACCCGGAGAAGTCCATCTGGTTTGTAGCTATAATGTTCAACCAGCTGCCAGGGAAGAAAGTGGCAGAGACAAGAAAACCTCATTGAAATATCCTGAACACATTACGTTCACCGTGTATTACTGCAATCTACATTCATTATTCAAAATCATATATCAGAAAAATCTTATTTAAATATGTCATTATAGCACACACACATATATATATATATATATATATATATATATATATATAAGGGGAAGTTGTTCGATTTGCTGCCTTTATATGTCAAGATACAAAAATGGATAGTTGGGCTACTAACAAGCAATTCTTTATTACATTTGAAGTAACCATTTAACTCCATAAAGTAAAATCCTATTCACATTATTCATGCTCTGTAAATCACATCATTTCTTTTTGCTTCTTCTTTTCCAGGTTAGCAGTTTTGAAATCCAAAGATTAATCTCAAATAACAGATTATGTTTATAAGAAATCTTTTTTTCTGATGTGTACACTGAGTAATAATTAGGGAAAGGCTTTATAATCATTTCGGACTGGTGAGAAGTCTCGTAAATGTAACAATACAAAAATCTAATCTAATCTGCCAATGTTTACAAATGTGCTTTGCACATTTCCCCCCCACAAATGTCTCTTAGAGTTTGTGGTTTTGTAAAATGTTTGCAAAAGTGACAGTGCTCAAATTTGTTTACAATTTTGCCAAAATTGAATTTAGGTCATATGACCTGTACATTTAATTTCAGGGCTAGTTCCACTAAGCTCTGTTAAATTAGGCCTCAAACGGGAAACATGAACTTTATGTTCCGTGATTTTAATGCATATTCTCGAATCAAAATATATGCAAAAACAACCGCTGTTCTATGTCTCATTAGAATAGACTTAACACCACGTTATTGTAGCACATAGTAGTGTTATCTTCAAATAACGTGATATTAAGTGTGTTTTAGCATTACTCTGATTCAGAGAGAGCTGAGGGAAATAACACTGAGAAGTTGCAATATATTTGATATAGACTGTGGGATGCTCAAAAGAACCTTAAATAGACAAAATTTCACTTAATGATTTAAAGCAGCAGTTCAAGCAATATCCTACATGTGTGTTTTTTTTTTAAAATAAATCAGTTCTGTACTATGAGAAAATAGCAGAGCACTACTCATGCAAGAAACAAGAGAATAGCGTATCCCAGCGGTGCGCAAACTGTGGGGCGCGACCCCCAGGGGGGGCGCGAGACTGCCGACGGGGGGCGCGGGGTTTATAGAGGCCCCACGCGCTTCCCGAAGGCACTTAAATTAAGTGCCGGGGGAGCTGCAGGGCCTCTGTAAACCATACTTACCCGTGGCTCCGGCGGCTTCCTCCCGGCGTCGCCATGGCAACGCGGCGTCAAAATGACGCTGCGAGGTCATGTGACGTCACGTTGCTATGGCAACGTGACGTCATTACGCCGGAGCGAGGGTAAGTTGGGGTTGGGGGGGCGCGGGAGTGAGGGGACAGCCGGCAGGGGGGCGCAGGGAAAAAAGTTTGCGCCCCCCTGGCGTATCCCATTGTGGTTAAAGATGTAAAAGATTGTACGTTCTTTGTTTAACTGGGCCCCTCGTCTTATTTATTAACAACCCCCTTTGTAGAGTCAGAGAGAGACAGAGATTGAGAAGGATGAGTTAGCTTAGCACCTGAATTTTCTTTTTGCTTAATCTGCTAAAATATATTGCAAAATGTATAACCAAGTAACTTGCAAGAAAAACAAGATAAAGAAAAGTATGATGCCCGATGAGGTCATATGGGCAGAAATTGCAAAATGATGTATGCCCTCCCGTCTTCTGGTGTAAGATAGCTTACATAGAGCCTATAGTTTAGTGCCTTTGTGTTAAGCCAGGCAGCATGTTTTGATTTAATATGTTAATGTACTCTTGTAAGTGGCCACTGCAGAAAAGTTTCTCAACAGATAGCTTTTGTCTAAATAATAATAAGTGTGGACTGAGTTTTCCACGACAGATTTAAGGAGGGGCAGAAGAGTGTAAAGCCTTAAAAGTGAGGAGGAGAATTGTGTAAATGATACAGAGTTTAATAGGAGTGGGATTTTAGCAGGAGAAACGCTGTGACACATTTAGGAGAGAGTAACGTGATTCTGACAGCAGCATTTAGGATAGATTGTAAGGAAGACAGATGAGTCAGAAATGCCGGACAGTAGAAGGTTACAATAGTTGAGAATGAGGGCCTGCGTTAGAGTTTTTTCAGTAGATGGACAGAGGAAAGGGCGTACCCTTACAATATTATGGAGGTAAAAACTACAGGTTTTAGCTACATTGTGAATGTACAGTATTTTATACAAAACATCCCATTCATGTATTATTGAGAAGCATACATATTAAACCAAGTTGTGAAATACTAAATTCTTTCTTGAAACATACAGTATTTATTGAACACCAAAAAAAAAATATTTACTGTATTATTATTTGTTTTAATGTAAAAACCAGATAAGTTAAAGAACACCACAAATGTAAGTTCTGGACATGGTGGAGTCTTGTATACCATTACAGCGAAGCCTGCAGTGTAAAATATCAGCATTATGATCGGCTTTCTGCACACGGTATTGTTATATACCGTATCAATATTTCAGGACCGGTGATAGCTTCAGGCAAAATTGTATAGCACAATGATGACGAACCTTTTGAAGAAGGTGTGCTGAAAATTAAGCAGACTGTACTCTACAGTCTTAAGTTGGAGGAGTTTGTTAGCTTTGTTTTCTAGTGGGATGGTTATTACTTCATTTATCCTGGTATGTTTTCACTTATATAGTTACATGACCTCTCTTTCTCCAAGAGGAAATATTCAGGCAGTGGACACTTGTGTCAGTTCAAAGTCGATGCATGCCAGAATAGGCCTGCGTACCACAAATTTGATATCATTAGTATAGAGTAATTTAAAAACCGAAGATGTTTTCTTTTCACACACACACACACACACACACACAAACACACACACACACACACACACACACACACACAATAATACTGTACCTGCCAGAGAGTGTCAAATCTTTTCCCGTCAGGTATGGATAACTTTCCTGCTTTGTCTCGGTCAATCCGGTAATGGGAGACTTTTCCCTCATGCAGCAAACATAGAGCATATGATCCATTATTGTCTCTGTCTCTTATTCTAGAATAAATAAAAATGATATAATTTAAGGTACTTTCCATGACCATTTTACATATGAAGCCTACACATCTTGTAGTATCTTTATAGCACTACATGTTGTGATAGCCCCGGCAATATTACCACAAGACGTTTTGTAATACTGCAATATATTGTTATCAAAGCAGTTAATGCCATAGGTCAACTATGTTCAAAAAGAACAACCCCCGATGAAGTATCTGATGATACAAAACGTGTTGGAAATAGATTGTGTGCTGTTTCTTCCATTTTTATTCAATACTTAGCTTTTTATTGCTTCTTATTGCTCTATACTGCCTATACGGCAATTTCAATAACATACTATTGGACTCACTAAGAAAGCGAGGTTGGTTCATATTCGCAGAGCACAGCTGCGGCGCTACTCAGGTGATTTAGCCTCCCCCCACCTCCAAGATGCTGTCACGTGGAGCCTAGCACTGAGGACCGGGGGCTGGTGCATTCCCTAACCGGATCTGATCTGTATCCAACGGGCAGCAGACGTTGGGATGGAGTGACGATCGGAGGTGCAGTTCCATCTGAAACCAAACTTACATTCTATTACACTTGGAGTCTGACTGTTCGTCTCCTCAAGCCGAGAGCGTGTACCTTCCCTATCGGCGTTATTCTTACTCGGAGTACGGACATTTCCTACCTTGCCCTACGATTAGGCAATTTCTTCAGAGAGCAGATCTTGGTTCATACGGTAATAGCTGGTAACACTGTATCGATTCCAAAGCTGCATTGTTTCCCCTCTCAAGCAACACTGTTGCCTGTCTATCTATACTGTTGCTCTGTTTAGCACTGTGTTTATTCTACAGTAAGTGCTTTTTAACCTACATTCGTTGCATGTTCAATTGATATGTACCTTTTTATACTGTGTGTTCAACTAAAACATTTTATACTGTGTGACTTTTTGCGCTGGTATTTTCTTTATTATGTTCAAAGAGAGTCACACAATGATTTAGGACAAATAATGATCAAATGGTGTATACTTATCTAGCATTACAATAGAATTTTTCCGGATAGGAAGCCCCAATAGATCAACAGGTCAACAGAATGTCAGTTTAGCAATCCATGGTTGACATGGAATAATGTCTATTCACCCCTCTTTAAAAGTGGTCTACTGATTACTTACTTCACACATCTCTGATTTTTTTTCCATTATTTGCAAGGTACAAATATAGCTTGTAGAAAAACTGCACTTCTAGGAGACAAATCCATTATATGACATGCATGCAAACTATCATCTCTGTGTAGAAAAGCATGGCCTTGCGGCCAGATTAACTAAAGGGCAGTAAGCTAGGTTAGTGGGCTCATTAAGGAAATCAAATATTGCGGCTTTAATAATAATAAAAAAAAAATGGTTTGTTTTTTATATAGCGCTTTACAGAGACAGTCCCTGCACTGTGGAGTTTACAATCTATGTGTTGGCGCCTGAAGCACAGGGAGATAAAGTGAGTTGCCCAAGGTCACAAGAAGTTGACTCTGGGAATTGAACCAGGTTCCTGCTATCAAACTCAGTGCCAGTCAGTGTCTTTACTCACTGAGCCGCTCCTTCACAATCACATTGATTGTGTTTTACTCTACTAAAAGTATGGCATTACTTTAACACTCTGTATGTAAACCTGGATGCAAAGAAAAGTCTACAGCAAACTGTGAATATGCTGATGTAATGATTGCATGCACTTTTCCTCCTTTACCTGTGCAATTTCAACTCCTCCCTAATTCTGCATTCATTTTATAACTTTGGAAGCAAATTTCCACAGTCTCTACTTTGTGAAATAAATATATATTTATTTTTTACAAATCAATATTCTTACTCCCCCGATCCCCGATCTCATTTTAGTGAAAATAACATTAGCTGCAAGGGAGCTCCAATGTGTTACTGTAAGCTATTGACTTATTTTACTTTTATAGCTTTTTGTGTCATTATTTAAATTGGTGGTGAGGAATACTTAATAGAGAAAAGTACCAAAGTTTAACTGGAGTCAGCTGGACTCGTACCATTTAAATAAGCACATCTTCCACACATCTTGCAAGATACTTTAAATTATAAAGCAAAAATGGTCGGAAGGCAGTGCACTGCTAAGTGATACTATTAAGCTACCAAACGCAAGTTGATGAAAAGGTCAAATTTAATAAACAAAAATGGAGGTATACACTGGCGACACACTTTATTCGAGCTCGGCTAGTCCCACGAATTCGGGTATACTCGGGTGTATTGAGGTTTGTGACTGTTTTCTGCCCGAGTGCATTGGGTTATTTTCCAGACAGGGATTGAAGCATTTTATTCCCGCTGGCTGCAATACTGCACAGTATATATATACTGCATTACAATTCATGAATTTATGCCATCTGGTAGACACGCGAAGCATTGCAGCCTATTAAATCCTAATCATTATCATTTAACAGATCAGCCGCCCGTCAGCCAGGCATGAACCCAGGCTGGGAAGGCAAATGCAACGGGGCTTGTCAGAGGTGAGGAGCGGCGCATTCCAGGTATCTGCCAGGTACATACTGGGTATTTGCTCGAATAAAGTGTGTCGGTGCAGTACATGTACAAGCGCAACTCTGGCGTGTTTTGTTCTGGTAGGAACTTTGTCCAAGAGTGTTATGGCTAAGTGCCTCGCGAGGTGTACAATTACGCCACGGGGTCGTGTGATGTCACGTCACGTGACCCGCTGCGGCATTTGACATCACGTTACCAGGGCAACCGTGACATCACATGATCCTGCGACGTGCCACGGTCACACGTCCTGAAGCCGGCTGAATCCTGGTAAGTAGAGGTTGCAGAGGCCTCGCACGGTCCCCTGGCATTTAATTTAAATGCCTTGGAGAAGAGCGCGGGACCTCTGCAACCGCTCGCGCCCCCTCCCCCCCAATAAAAATATCTCGCACCCCCAGTTTGCGCACCCCTGACTTAGAGGATCGCAGGGAGCACAGAAAACATTTAAAAGATGCAAAGCCAACTACAAACAAATAACTATTGTATCAAACTACAAGACATAAAGTGATACCAACAATTGCTTAATAACAACATTAACATGGATACACAGTAATAAATAAAACCAAAAGAAACCTTAATATGTATAGAAAAGCAAAAAATAACTATAACAATATAAATATAATGTCAAAAATCTAATTATAAGAATGATTATAAATAGAAATATCAAAGCACTATAAATAAATATAAATAGAATCCTAAAGATAAAGATATAAAGTAGAAAAATATATAAAGAAAAATAATAATGAATCTAATAAACCAATCACATAAACACATAGAAATATGGATAACAAAATAAAAATATAATTATTACAACAGCTAATTTCTCCACATCTCAATAGTATGGCCATGCATAATAAACCGCCATATAATCATATGGGTACCCATATGTATTAATGCACAAATTTAAGTGCATAAATCTCTTAGTATCTACAGATAGTTATAGGATGTGTGAGAAAGTAGCGTGTCATTGTATATAAGAGCATACAGCGACAGAATCATAAATTGAACACATTATTTGATCAAAATATCATAATTATAATTAATTTATTAGTTATGTATAAACAAGATGTGCACGTTTAATAAAAAAAGTGCACATATTAAAAGAAATGTATTGGAAATAATCACATCTTAAAGCCCTACATAAGGGAAACTCAGTCTGTAAGAAAATGTTCCAAATCAGTATTGATTCCAAAAGGGCTAAGAGTATTCATGGTGTAAATCCAATACATCTCTTTTTTGTTTAAAATATTTAATCTATCCCCACCTCGTGGATGAGGTGGAATATGGTCGATCCCAGCAAATGAAAAATTCTCAATGCCTCCCTGAGGACAAGATGCAAAGTGACGAGAGACAGGATGTGAGGTGTCTTTCTTTTTATATAAGGCGTACGTGTTCAATGATTCTTGACCGTAGAGGTCTTAGAGTATATCCAATATACTTCATGTATAGCTAGAGTAGCCATGTGTAAAATTGGTGTACATATCTCTTTCTCATGCTGGCAGTAAACCTGGTAAGTATGCAGGATTGCCAGTAGTCATCATGGAGGTTTGTCCTCACACCCTGGTGAGGTGTCATATGTCCCATAGGAAGTGACAACATGCTGTGTGTCCACGGTTAGTGACATCAGAGATGTGCCTGTTCCTAAGTGATATAAGACACAGCACTGCCTAAAGTTAGTTCAGTTCCTGTTGTTGTGCTGCCTCTGTTCAGTAAAAGGCACGTGAAGGTCTGCAACAATGTTGCAGAGGCTGATGCAAGAGCTGTGACTGTGTGCAGCTCTGAGAGAGAGACAGAGAGAAGCTGGTGAATCTTCCTTAGAGGAGAGGTGGAAGCAACTCCATTAGAAAAGGAGGAACCTTTCAAAGGGAAGCACTAATGACTATGAGTGGCTAAGCTGATAGCTGTTAGGGGCAGCTGGCCCACATCACTATGCCAATAAAGATGACCCTGTTCAAGTATACCCTCATGTGTAAGTGTGGATTGACTACGCAGGGGGCTGCACCACAGAGGAGTTCCTCACCAGGACCATCCACAAGCGGACGCTGGGATCCTGATGAGGTGGAGGCGCTGCACTGGATCTAGGTAGGACTCAGCACACTACCTCAGTTGCCTGTCTGGGTTGGCAATCCCCATACAACATCGTGCGGGAGACTCAGGAGTCCTGTTGCCAACAGGTGCACCACCAGACATCACACTGTAATGGGGACTGGTTAGACCACAGGGGCCAATATGAGATTGGGTGGGTCAGGCCAGTCCAGAAAACCTGTTACACTAGTATGACACTTAATGAAACTATTAATGCGGTAACTGGACTTGTATTAAACTTTGCATGTAGTAGATCTAGACTATTGACACCTGGAACATCTACCACAGATAGAGAAGTATTTAGGTATCCCTTAGATCTTATTGAATGAACCTCTAGAAATAAACATACTAGGTGAGAAATGGGTAGCTAGTGTCTTAGCTTTCCTAAAAACAGATTTAGGACCCTCTTGTATAACAGACAAAATATGTCTAAGGACAAGATATTCCAATGCTTATGTATGATGGTTCTGATCTCTTGTGCCTGTCGATTAAATGTAGTTATAAACATAGGGCAATTGGCCCCATCCTTCCCATATTGATGTACTCTAGTTTTACATTTAGAGCGTTTCTGTGTCTGGTGTATAAGATCCATCCTATTTAAAGAATCTGCATATATAAGTGCTTCTCAAACATCTTGTGGCCTGTAACCTCTTTCAATGAAGCGTTGTGTAATTTCCCAGGATTGTATATCAAAGGCTTCCTTATCTGAACATAAGCTTTTTAACCTGATATATTGCGCTCTGGGGATGCCCTTCATCAAAGACCTGGGATGACAGCTCTGAGCACACAAGAGAGTTTCTTAAATTTATTTTTCCATAAATATCAGATTGAATTGATTTATCGATGTTGATATACAGTACAGAATCATGTCCAAATAATTAACGTGATACATATTGTGCTCAAAAGTGAAACGTAAATTAAGATCATTACAGTAGTATTTAGATTATTAATAAATAGAAATAGTGAATTATTATCCCCATCCCAACCCAAAATTAAACCCTCTATATAATGTTTATAAAATATAATGTGTTTATGATATATATTAGAATCATAATAAATGTGCTGAAGTTCCTATAAACCCGTAAATAAATTGGCATATGAGGGTGCAAAGGAGGTCCCCATAGCCGTATATAAATATTAACCACATTGTTTGGTGAGCTACTGAGGAATACTTTTTCCTTGTGCTCCTTCCTATCTGCTCCCCATTTCCTCTGTGATCTTCTTGCCCTGGTCGCTTGTTTGACCCTGTATGGAAAGAAGACTGTGGAGGAACTCTCAGTTATTTATCAGAAGTCATTAAAGTAGACCGTCTAGGGTAATTAGCCATCTCTGGTCTCATAGTTTCCCCAAAATTATCAGTGTGATCAAATGAAACTGAATGTGAATGAGACTCTGGCTCTGATGCATCCGAATAAAAGCTAGAAGTCACAACATGTTGAGTTTTGAGTATAGATTTACTGGGTGTTGTAGAATTCCAGTTTATCGGAAATATTTGAGAATTCTTGGGAGTCCTATAGGATGCTGCACTCCTGGCAGAGGGCGGTTTCTGCCAGCAGTAGACTTGACCTTTTATATAATCAAGACGGTCACACTCACATTTTACTCGTTTTTTATTTTTTACATTACTGTTTTCTCCATAGCTTCTATAGTTTGTAGCGGGGTCTTATCTTTTTTTATGAACTGCTCCAAACTCTCAAAAGATTTCAATTTGGTTTGAATTTTTTTTATTTCTGTCCCCAGAATAACTTTGTCATTGGTCCAAAACTTTCACCCAATCCTCCTCAAATTGTTTGTTGGTAAAACCAAAGGTGGGTATCTTAACACGTAACTCCTGGGGATTCTGTTCGATTTAATATAGTTCTCCAGTGTAGTTATGTCCCACCATAATCTAACATCTTGCACCAAAAACCTTTCCAACTTCACTGAAGGATCTGTTAGGTCAGATGGTTCCTCACATGTGATTTCACTGTCAACATCAAAAACTTGTTCAGCCTTCATATGTCTTTTAGATCAAAAGTTTCATGATCAAAAGTTTTCTGATCTGTCTCTGGAATGTCAAGCTCAATTGTATCCATAATGTATGTATTGGTTATCAGAAAAAAAATCTTTTTATGAAAAAATTGTAAAAGTCACAATTATTGCTTAATGTCCATGAAAATAGAATAAATGTATAAATAAAGATACTTAAATCAAATAACCGAAAAATTGTTGCGTTTGGTCACTATCAGGTTAATATAGCTCTATATCAAGTCCATGTTTGAGCTATATAAAAATGTGCATAAATCCATAACAATCCACAAACAGTTCTGATCTCCTACAAAAACTGTAGAGTAAGATACAGTAGATGAGATATGAACCCCAAACTAGTGCTCAAGTACTGCTTGCGTTACACCAGGTATAGTGGTGTTGTGGGACTGCAGGGTGGGTTGGTGTTTACTAGGCTTCTCATCTTACGGTGGGCACCTGGGTGGCTCCATTTCCCTCCTTCATTCATTACCCCTTCCCCCAGCCTGTATGCATGTCCGCACCAACATATGGGACTTGGATATTCATTCATACTATACAACCTGTCTGTCCTACTTCATTTACTGATTTTTCAAGGATCTATATTGTGCCAGCAGTACTTGAGCACTGTTTGGGGTTCATATCCCATCGATCTTACTTTAAATTATATACAGTAAGTAGCTCATTCTAAAAACATACCCAAAAACTCAGTAGCCAGGCCATGTGTTTTCACACATTTTACCTACTGTGTATAGCTCTGCACAGGTATTTTCTATTTTTGGTGTGTTATTTTATATCTCATCCATCAAGACAAGGATGGCCACTTCTTCCACTAAGTATCCACTGAAAACAGTTCCTTCTTCATTTGTATCCCCTCTCCCCATGTTTGATCAGCATTTAAAGTTATTCAAAGCTACCCACTCTCTTCTTTCTCTGCTTCAACATAACTTTCACTATTTCTGTGGCTTATGCTTCATTACACTTTTGGTTACTGGAGGATCACAGGGTCATGGCTTGTTCCAAAATGACACAAATAGGAGAGGAGGGTGCTCTTCTTCTGTTCAGATCATGTTCACTGCTCCTGAAGAGTGGTGCTGTATAATCTCTCTTAGAAACCAAGCAAAAAAGCCACACCATTCTCATAATGTCATCAGGGCCCCACATTTTCAGCCCTTATAATATTCAAAGAATGTCATTAAGGCACTATAGGGTTAACTGCCTTTAAATGGCCAGAACACTTACAGGAGCCTTCCTTGTCCCTGATGCACTGTGATAACCTTATTTGCACTTTCTGTGCAACAAATATTTTTCTCCTGAGCTAATTACCAGTTTATATACTCAGGCACTCTTGCTCCTTGCAACCACTACCCCTTGGGAAAACTTGCAAACTCTATTTCTTTGATCCTATGCTTCTGACTCTGAATGTTTCCTGGGGAAGTCACACACTCATGCTGACTTTATTCTCTTGATTAACACTGCTTTATGCATTGCTAATCCACGAAAGTCACTGGTATAAACCCTGTCTAACCCCCTGGTCTCCTTTTTCATCCTCCTTTTCTATTTTAGACATTGCTACTATTGAACACGACTGCTTGAATGGAAAACTACGATTATAGTCAGTGGATGTGTACAGTGGACTGAAAAATTACTGTCCAGGAAAATGAGTAGATTAGCAGAAATGAACAGGAGCAGTAATTACTGACAAGAAGAGGGAACTACAATACAACAGATATTTGCTGCACACAAGCAGTAATATATTCTGTATAACGATATAATCACCGGTGCTCCAATCATTTGGCAAGAAGAGGGAACTAACACATCTATGACTAAGAAGAACTTCAGGTAAATAAATATATTTTAGGTTTATTAGGTTGGGTTTGTAAAGGAAATAAGGAAGTCATTTTACAGCAGAAAATACATCCCTTTCATTCACAGAATTCAGAAACACATTGGAGCATTTACAGTAAGCACAGGATATTTTGTGGTTTGCTGTGTGCAACTGCCCCTGTTACTGTGGCACAATGAAATTCACAGAATTAATTTGTTTCAAAGAACTGATTCTGCTCTACATGGATGTTGAGGTGGCTAGTGCTGTGACAGAAGAGCCAGAACAGGTAAGTATATTTGCGTAACAGCGCTAAAGCTGAGGAAGTCTACAGTACTTCTAAACTGGTTTGTCCCCATAGATTTGACAGATTGGGTGAAATAAATTAGTTTTGGGGCAATGCAGACTTGGAAATAATCTCTCCTGAGTAGCAAAGAGAGAGGTTTGCTTCCAGGACTTTGAGAACCAAACAGTTTTTGTTATGGAAATAATAATTATAATATGATCGCATCGAAACGCATGTATCAAAATTGGCATTATATGTAACCAACAAAGACTCAAATTTTTATGGGCACTGTAATTTTGCAGATCCTAGTACAGGATTTTCCACTGTGTTGAACATAAAGGGTTGTGGCTTAAGTCCAAACAATAATATTTATTTCTTCCAACGAAAATTTTAACACAATGAATCGAACTCTTCATAACCTGCACAATTCACAGTACAACAGTACCCCGTCTACCTGCAGAGCCTTAAATCAAGCTGCTTACCTCCCTAATCAACTCTATTTTGTCTTCAGATCATATCCCACAGACCTGGAAAACTGCTAGAGATGTCCCAATCTACAAAAGTGGGGACAAAAACATCGTCCCCAACTACAGACCAATCTCTCTTCTTCCAATACTATCCAAACTCATGAAAATATTTGTTCACTCCCAATTAGGCAATTACTATAACCAGACAAATTTCGTCTGACAAATACAATCCAGCTTTTGCCCAAACCACGGTAACTATCCTCTTAAAAGTTTGCAACGAGATACAGTGTGGAATGGAACTGGCACCATTTACTGGTGCAATATTCCTAGATTTTGCAAAGGCTTTTTTATACTGTCAACCATGTTATCTTGTTAAACAAGTTTCAGTGAATAGATGAACATGCTTAAAACTGGTTTCACTTCTACCTATCGGGTCGATCCCAATATGTGTCTCTTGGGCTCTAACTCTAACCCCTTGGATGTCACCGGTCCCACAAGGCTCTGTTCTTGGGTCCCTACTCTTTTGGTCGTCATTAATGATCTACCTACAGCTTGCAAGGCAACTTAAATGCACATGTACTGTATGCTTATGAAACAATGTTATATGCTTATGAAACAATGTTATATGCTTATGAAACAATGTTATATGCACACAGCCCTAGTCTGTCTGATCTTGGACGGGTACAGTACGTCAATCTGAAATTTTAAAGACTTGAATACTGTATTTCCCAAAACAAACAGTTTTTAAACAGTGTCAAAACTGTAACTATGGTATTTGGGACTAAGGCTAAATTTCTAAAGCTACCAATGACAGAGCTTCAAATCAGAAACACGCCAGAGCCCCGGTCACTAGTTTTAACTACTTGGGCATATGGTTTGACTCCCATTTAATATTTGGGTTGCAAATTGATACTCTGACATCCAAAACCTATGCCAAACTAGGTGTACATTAAGCGGAAGGAACATATCCTTCCAAAGCCCGCTGGTCAGAAAGTGCATCGCACAACAGATGCTAATGCCAATTATAGACTTTGGGGACATAGTATATGGAACCATACCCCAAACTCACCTTAGCAAACTAGAAACCTTCTACAACTCAATATGTGTCAGTATGTGTCTTTGTCCTAAAATGTAACTACAGCATACACCAATGTGAAATGCTCCAAGAACTAACTTGACTCCCCCTTAAGTCCAGGCACAAAGTACATTTTTCCTGTCTTGCCTTCAAATACTTTCTGGGCAATCTACCCGCCTATCTGAACAAGCTCCTTATCCTTACCATAGGCAGATATTATCACCTGAGATCTGACTCTGAAAGACTGTTCACTGACCCAAGGTTCAACAAAGAATTCCTTCTATTATCATGCAACTCACAACTGGAACAATCTACCAGAGACTCTCAAAACCGCCACCAATTTAAATTCTCTCAAGACCTCAGGTGTCTCACATTTTAATCTTGTCTGCAACTGTTAAATACGCCCATAACATATATTGTCTCTAACTGTCCATGAAATGTCTGTAAATATAATGTGTAAGAATGTACCCTGTGTTGTCATTATAATTTTGTTCCCAGGACATACTTGAAAATGAAAAATAACACTCAATGTATTATTTCCTGGTAAGCCATGTTATAAATAAGTCATTTTAACTCAGTTTTTCTTTTGCTGGATCATGACCTTTCTTTAGCTCTTTCTTTCCTCTCCCTTATGCCAGCTCTCTAAAATATAACAGCTACCTACCAATATGTCTCTTCTCTCCATCTCTGTTCTGTTTCTAGCTAATTAGGTACAACTGTTAGCATAGTACTGCACATTTCCTGCGGGCATGAAACGGATGCCTAGCCCTTAACAGGCTGTATACTTTTATGAAAGGTGTATTCAGTCTGTCACTAGCACACTAAGGCTTTGCCCCCGCTGCCTACTACAGCGTCCGCTGTGGCGGACGCTGCGCGCACGAGAGCTCTCCCCGCAATGGCGCCGGGCCCGCTGCGAGGGGGGGCCGCAGCACTTGCGCGAGAGCTAATCCTGCTCTCAATAGAATTGAGAGCAGGACTCGCGTCGAGCGATACGGCACGCCCCCCGGCGGTTCAGCCAATGAGGGCGAACCTGCCGGGTGACGTCATGGCCGCGCCCCCGTCACTCCTCCGCCACGCCCCCCCCCCGGTCTCTCTTCATGCAGCTCCCTGCAGACCAGGTAATCGGCTGCACGCGCCGCCAATCTCGCGGACGCGCGTTGCAGCTGAGTTACCGGGGCCGTAGCCTTAGACTACCCTTATGAGGTTCTCTGAATGTCCTGAGAGCTGTCACACCATGGGCCGTTATGACGTTCAGAGAAAATAATGCTATCAAAACTATATTTCTATTGGGATATTGCAGTCACCACTGTGATTGGAATGGAACTGGAGCTTGGAAGTGACCCTAAATAAATTGTAAACCCTTGGTTTATTAATATAAATGAAATAAATTGAAACCAGTGTGGCTAAATAAACAGGTAGGACCAGAAACTGGAAGTACGAGAAAGTTATTATTGAAGTCAGAGTGGATATATAGAGGCATCATTTGTACCAATCCATGAAAAGGGGTCATCAGAATAGCAAACATTGAGAATGAAAAAGAGATTGGGTTTGAAAGTAAAAGGTTACCCTAGAAATAATCCTAAAAGGTTATTCAAATATAATTATTCAACTATAATAATAGCACAAGGATTGGAAAAGAGAACGGAGACTCCCCTCCTTGCAGGATGAGATAGGCAAGCGAGTGATCGGTGGTCAGCAGAAAAGCAGAGGAATCCAACAAATGTTCTTGACATACAGTAGATAACGTTTGCTAAGAAATGTATGGCCTCATACTTTTAGTCATTACATGCCATACAAGACAGAATGCTGTATATGTAGGTGCACAGTATGTACAGTATTTCATATGTATATATCCCCTGTACCATGTTCAAAATTGAACTGTTGTCCCCTGTAAGGCAAGCTGTGTAGGGGTATAGTACTAGTGTATAATGCAGGGCTATAGTGCTAGTGTATAATACAGGGCTATTGTGCTAGTGTATAATGCAGGGCTATAGTGCTAGTGTATAATGCAGGGCTATAGTGCTAGTGTATAATGCAGGGCTATAGTGCTAGTGTATAATACAGGGCTATTGTGCTAGTGCTAGTGTATAATGCAGGGCTATAGTGCTAGTGTATAATGCAGGGCTATAGTGCTAGTGTATAATGCAGGGCTACAGTGCTAGTGTATAATGCAGGGCTATTGTGCTAGTGCTAGTGTATAATACAGGGCTATTGTGCTAGTGTATAATACAGGGCTATTGTGCTAGTGTATAATGCAGGGCTATTGTGCTAGTGCTAGTGTATAATGCAGGGCTATTGTGCTAGTGTATAATACAGGGCTATTGTGCTAGTGTATAATGCAGGGCTATTGTGCTAGTGTATAATGCAGGGCTATTGTACTAGTGCTAGTGTATAATGCAGGGCTATTATGCTAGTGCTAGTGTATAATGCAGGGCAATTGTGCTAGTGTATAATGCAGGGCTATTGTGCTAGTGTATAATGCAGGGCTATTGTGCTATTGTACAGTATAATGCAGGGCTATTGTGCTAGTGTATAATGCAGGGCTACTGTGCTAGTGCTAGTGTATAATGCAGGGCTATTGTGCTATTGTGCTAGTGTATAATGCAGGGTTATAGTGCTAGTGTATAATGCAGGGCTTAATTAACAACAGCTGAAGAGTGAAGGCATTTTTATTGCCAACGCTTAACAGCTAGAAGCTCATTTGTGAGTGCACTCCATGGCAATTAAAACTTAACATTTAATTAATAGATACATTAAAATAGGTTCTTAACATACAGTATAGTAAATGAAAATAACAACATATAATGTACTGAGGCGGGAGGGAGTGGAGAGATGATAGATGACCACGGTGTATAGTGGAGTGTGCTATGCCTGAAATAAACCAGCAAAAGCAATAACACCTATTGGCCTTAATTAGGTAATAAGTTACCCTGCTGTAAGAACTCAAGGGCGCTTTCCCTGTATAAGTGTATTGTGCGTCATGTGGCGTAGCATACCGATCAAACCAACCTGTATTGATATAGGTAGCCCAAACAGTGTCCAGCTAATATATATAATAATATTTAAGCTAATAGATTGTTATTGTCACTGTATGCGCAACTCAATGACAGGTTGGTGGTACGTGGATTGATTCTGCGCCCAATGACATTTAACAAACACTACACACAGATGATAAATCAGGAGTTTTAATTGCCATGGAGTGCACTCACAAATGAGCTTCTAGCTGTTAAGCGTTGGCAATAAAAATGCCTTCACTCCTCAGCTGTTGTTAATTAATGTTAATTTTTGCTCATCAGTTGCACCCACCGTCATACTAGACGTTTAAGGCACAACCATATTACACTTACATCATTAACTTAGTGAGCATTATATTCCCTTTTTTTGTTTACATTATAATGCAGGGCTATTGTGCTAGTGTATAATGCAGGGCTATTATGCTGGTGCATAATGCAGGGCTATAGTGCTAGTGTATAATGCAGGGCTATTGTGCTAGTGTATAATGCAGGGCTATTGTGCTAGTGTTTAATGCAGGGCTATAGTGCTAGTGTATAATGCAGGACTACTGTGCTAGTGCTAGTGTATAGTGCAGGGTTATAGTGCTAGTGTATAATGCAGGGCTATAGTGCTAGTGTATAATGCAGGGCTACTGTGCTAGTGCTAGTGTATAATGCAGGGCTATAGTGCTAGTGTATAATGCAGGGTGTCTGTGCTAGCGTATAATGCAGGGCTTCTGCGCTAGTGCATAATGCAGGGCTATTGTGCGTGTGCTAGTGTATAATGCAGGGCTATAGTGCTAGTGTCTAATGCAGGGCTATAGTGCTAGTGTCTAATGCAGGGCTATTGTGCTAGTGCATAATGCAGGGCTATAGTGCTAGTGTCTAATGCAGGGCTATTGTGCTAGTGTATAATGCAGGGCTTCTGTGCTAGTGTATAATGCAGGCTAGTGTGCTAGTGCTAGTGTATTTTATTTATTTATTTATTTATAAAATATTTTACCAGGAAGTAATACATTGAGAGTTACCTCTCGTTTTCAAGTATGTCCTGCGCACAGAGTAAAACAAAATAATACATGGTTACAAATACAGTTACATAAATGAACAAGGTATACATTTTATACAAGACATTGCATGCACAGTTAAAGAAAATATATATTATGAGCGTATGAAACAGTTACAGACCAGATTAAAGTGTGAGACAGCCTTAGATTTGAAAGAACTTAAGCTGGTGGTGGATATGAGAGTCTCTGGTAGGTTGTTCCAGTTTTGGGGTGCACGGAAGGAGAAGGAGGAACGTCCGGATACTTTGTTGAGTCTTGGGACCATGAATAGTCTTTTGGAGTCTGATCTCAGGTGAAGGTACTGCATGTGGTAGGGGTGAGGAGCTTGTTCAGGTAGCTGGGTAGCTTGCCCAGAAAGTATTTGAGGGTGAGACAGGAAAGGTGAACTTTGCGCCTAGACTCTAGTGATGACCAATCTAGTTCTTTGAGCCTTTCGCAGTGATGTGTGTTGTAGTTGCATTGGAGAACAAAACGACAAATTGAATTGTAGAGGGTGTCAAGTTTGCTAAGGTGGGTTTGAGGAGCCGAGCCATAAACTATGTCTCCATAGTCAATAATTGGCATTAGCATCTGCTGTGCAATACGCTTTCTGACCAGGAGACTTAGGGAGGATTTGTTCCTGTAAAGTACCCCTAGTTTGGCATAGGTCTTGGTTGTCAGGGTATCAATGTGCATCCCGAATGTTAAGTGGGAGTCAAACCATAAGCCCAGGTATTTAAAACTAGTGACAGGTGTTAGGGTGGTTTTAGCGTTGGTTCTAATCAGGAGCTCAGACACTGGAAGCTTTACAAATGTAGTCTTGGTCCCAAATACCATTGTTACAGTCTTGTCAGTGTTTAAAAACAGTTTGTTTTGGGAAATCCAGTTTTCGAGTCTCAAAAAGTCAGACTGAAGTATGTGTTGAAGGTCAGAGAGGCTATGGCTGTGTGCATACAGGATTGTGTCATCTGCATACATGTGTTTTGAGGCTTGCTTACAAGCTGTGGGAAGATCATTAATGAACACTGAGAAGAGTAGGGGCCCCAGAACAGAGCCTTGCGGGACACCACAGGTGATATCCAGGGGGTTGGAGTTAGAGCCTGAGATGGACACATGTTGGGATCTTCCTGATAGGTAGGACTGAAACCAGTTTAAAGCATGTTTCCCTATTCCAGAGCTCTGGAGTTTGTTAAGCAGGATAACATGATCAACTGTGTCAAAAGCCTTTGCAAAATCTAGGAATACTGCACCAGTGAGTTGTCCCCGTTCCATTCCACATTGGATTTCATTGCAAACTTTTAGCAGGGTAGTTACGGTGGAGTGTTTGGGACGAAACCCAGACTGGAATTGGCTAGGGAAATTTGTCTTGGTGTAGAAATCGCTTAATTGGGAGTGGACACATTTTTCCATAACTTTGGATAGAATTGGGAGAAGTGAGATTGGCCTGTAGTTTGAGACAGTGTTTTTGTCCCCACTTTTGAAGATTGGGACAACTCTGGCAGTTTTCCAGGTCTTAGGGATATGGCCTGCAGACAGGATAGAGTTGACTATGGACGCAATTGGTTTGGCAATGGCTGGGACACCAAGTCGTAGGAACCTAGATTGTAGTAAGTCGGGTCCACATTGGCTGCTTAGTTTTAGTTTGAGGAGCGCTTGTGTAATCTCCTCTTCAGATACTGGGCTAAATTGAAAATTGTGGGCAGTGTTGGGAGGGGGTGAGACTATAGGGGTACTCCCAGGATGAGATTCAGGTTTGGGGTTTGTGCTGCGTTTCGCTAATAAGTTAGTGGCACACCCCACAAAGTAATCATTGAATGCATTTGCAATGTCAGTGGGGTTTGTCAGAGTAATATCCCCCTTAGTGATATTACTTGGTTGTTGATGGTTAGGAGCCTGGAATATATTGTTGATAACCTTCCAGAAGTTAGCTGGCTAATTGTGCTAGTGCTAGTGTATAATGCAGGGCTATTGCCTATTGGAAAGATTCACTAGAAACGCCTTAAAAAAAGAAGTTATAATTAGTTTTCTCTTCTTTTAGAAATATCAGTGGAATACTGCAGCAACGGGCCCCATGTTTTTTGCTGCCACACTTCCTTATTTATTGTGAATGACAAAAAAAAAATTCTTGGCTTTTTTTTAACCTTTTTCTATGCAAAAACACCACTGGTATACTTGAATGCAAATTGCATTAACATAATAGTTAATATTGTACAGTTCACATAGGTATGTTTCCTTCTAATGTAGTTGTTCCTCCACCGCAGTGTAGGAAATGGTTTAAAATGAAAATGAAGATAACAAATTACTACAAAAAATCATGTTAAAACTCATAAGGACTTACATAAATGGTGCATTTACAATATGTAATGTAATATGACTGTAATTCAATGATTACAATATAGCTATGTAGAACTTTGTCAAAGAAACTAATTGCACCCATATTCTACATGGAATCATTTTTTGCACTCTTTGCTTCTGCCTCTGCATGTGACGTAATGGAATGTGTCTTCTGTTATCCTCCTTTGACTGAACCTTTGTTCTCTTACAGGTGTTCAAACTAAGCCTCTCATGCAGTAATGGTTACCTGTATATCTGTAATTAGTTTGTTAGAATTTGGAATATGCAACTTGAAAGTATATTGTATAAATAATTAAATGCTTAAGACCTATGACAGAGGCAAAACATTTACTGCAAGCAATTTACCATTTTGTCCCTTCCGATATTTTCTGTCATGTGTCTGTGCTATGTACAGTAGATACAGGATTATGTGTGAATCAGACTCCATCTTCGTAATTAGGATTTCTGGTTTTGCTAAATTATACAGTATGATTCATAATCATGGCATGTGAAGAAGGTTTTTAGACACTAGGAAAACAGTTAATCAGTATGATGAGGGTCTTTATGACGTAGGAATATTTACAGGATAATAAAGATAGATTTTAGAGATTAGAAAACAGTTAATCAGTATAAAACAAGGGAGGTTTCAAGTCAGAACAAAAACTGATGACCAGACATCTAACAAGAATGTCTAGAAGATACAAAATGTGGAGAAACATTGTTCTACCATAAATGATTAAAGATAACTAGTAAAGACGAAAAACATATGGTATATTTACATTAATTGTCACGTATAGTTTGTCTGGTAGCCAGAAAAAACGTATATAGGCATGTAAGAAATTATAGTTAGTAAGAACAACTATTCAAATCAACTCTTCTTGTGTTCTTCACTCAATAGCCAAAGCCTATATTTAGCCTTTTTATGAAGTTTAGCCTCTGTGAAATAAAGATGGGAACTGCTAAGAAATAAATCTGTCTCCAGGAAAATTCATTTGAAACTATAGTACTACCAGAAAAGATCTGCATTTTCATTCAATTACTGAGTGTGTTGCAGTATTTCTCCAACTACCACAGTGGAATATTGGCCCCTGTTGTACTGTAGTACTTAAGCCTGGGACATAGTGGTGTGAGCAAGGCTGAGCCGTGCTGAGCCGCGCTCACACTCGGCATTGAGCCCCTGCAGCTGCAATGAGAGCGGCTTTAGCAGGGGCTCGCGCACGCGTCCGCACGCTTGGGGAAGCGTGTGTCTCATGAAGGTTTCACATTTGGCGCTTGCCGGAGCGCAGGGCCGGTCATGTGAGCAGTTCGCCCAATGAGGGCGAACCAGCTCCGTGACGTCAATGGCCCGCCCCCAGACCCGCCCCCGACACGCCCACGGACGGCGCGCTGTATAAGGCCAGGGAAAACACCGCTTTTATTTTTTTTTGATTATTGAAGCTCGGCTAACCCGGTACTGATACCTCTACATGTATGTAACGGATTTTCTGGCCTAGTCTGACCACCCAATCTCACATTGGCCCCTCTGGTCTAACCAGTCCCCATTACAGTGTAGTGTCTCCTCAGTCTCCCGCATGATGTTGTGTGGGGATTGCCAACCCAGACAGGCAGCTGAGGTAGTGTACTTGAGTCCTACCTAGATCCAGTGCAGCGCCTCCACCTCATCAGGATCCCAGCGTCCGCTTGTGGATGGTCCTGGTGAGGAACTCCTCTGTGGTGCACTCCTCTGTGTAATCACTCCACACTTACACACGAGGGTATGATTGAACAAGATCATCTTTATTGAGGTGAGGTGGGCCAGCTGCCCCTCACAGCGGTTGTACTCAGCCGCTCATGCTCACCGCACTTCCCTTTGAAAGGTATCTCTTCCCAATTTGGTGGATTCCCTATCTCCCCTCAGGAAGATATTCCCTGTGCCAGGTCCCTGGTCACAGTCTAGTGAGCCGCCTCCTCCCAAGTCTGTACTCAGACTTGCTCCTTGCTTCAACATCTACAACCAACTCTAACTTTTGAGCAGTGCTGTGCCTTATGTATCCTCTGAGGGCGGGCACAACTCTGACATCACTAATTATGGATTCAGAGTATGTGGCCACTCCCATCCATACATAGGGCACCTCACCAGGGTTTGAGGGCAAACCTCCATAATTACTGCTGGCATTCCCATAACTTGCCAGGCCTTACTGTCAGCAGGAGAGATGACTGTAGTCCATTTTACAGCATGGCTATATATATATATATATATATATACTAGCTGAGAGACCCGGCGTTGCCCGGGCTTAAAATTTCCCACTCCCTCCTCTCTCTCCGTTCCTCCCCCCCCATGCGCAGCTCCGGTCCCCACCCTACAGTGTCCCACACACACACACACAATGTCCCACACACACACACACAGTGTCACACACACACACACACCGCACGCACGCACGCACACGCACGCACGCACGCACACACACACACACACACAGTGTCACATACACACACACACAGTGTCACATGCACACAGTGTCACACACACAGTGTCAAACACACACACACAGTGTCACACAAACACAGTGACACACACACACACAGTGACACACACAGTGACACACACAGTGTCACACACACAAACACACACACACAGTGGACAGGAGGAGGGGGGGGGGGAGGGAGAGTGGAATGTCTGGCGATCCGAACAGGCAGCTCCCCACCTCCCGGCAGCCGTGACTGCGCACCTTACCAACCCCCCCCCCCCCATCTCCCTCCCCGCGCGGGCAAGCAAGGGAGCGCCGTGGGGAAGGGGACCCGAGGAGAAGGGGACCCGAGGGAAGGGCATGTCCCATGCGGCCGCCACTGCCCTGTTCCCCTCCCCCCTCTGGCATGTTCCGCAGCGCGTGGTGGGTCACTGTGGGTGGTGGGGGGGGGGGGTTGTTGTCGCGCTTACCTCGGCCCCCATCCTGCATGACCCCTGTGAGGGAGACAGCACAGACACTACCCGCATGCAGCTGCTGGCCGGGGCTCGGAGCCTGGTGGATTCCCTGGGGCACGACGCTTTGCACTACAGCAAAGCCACGGGGAACAGCCATGTGCATCGCGTCCTGCAGAGCGTTGTACAGTCAGGGGAGGTGAGCTGCGGGTGAGGGGGATGATGGGGGGGGGAGCGGCGGGGAGGTGAGCTGTGGGAGGCGGCGGGGAGGTGAGCTGCGGGTGAGGTGGGGTAATGGGGGGGGGGGGAGCCGGTGGCCCGGGCCGCTGGGTGAAGAGGAGAATGGCCGGGTGGTTGTGCGTGTGTGTGTGGCAGTTGGGTGAGGCCGAAGGGAAAGGTGAGCTGCGGGTGGGGAGCCGGCGGGGAGGAGAGTTGCGGGTGAGGAGAAGAGAGTGACAGTTGGGTGATGTCATAGAGCCACGCAGGCCAATGAGAGGCGTGCGGGGGAGGGTCAGGGTCAGGGACAGGGACCAATCTGATGGGCCATAAGAACAGCAAACATACAACGTTTTCTATTATATATATATAGATATGGGAAGTCTGGTAACCCTACCCTAAGCATAACTTTAAAAAATAAACTACAAATACTTACAGGTGTCAGATTTGGGGGGGAAAGTTACCTAAATGAAACCCCTAAACAAGTCACTAAAATCCCAGTGTATTTAGACATACACAATCTCAGTAGGCTCTTTTGAGCCCAGTCTCACAATGTTATATATTTATATACTTAATAGAGCCGACTGGAGTGTAACTGGGAAAGTGACCTCAAATATCAGTAAACAAAAACCCCAAAGCACAACCAATAGGACACATTATTTAGTTAATTGACATATCTATTCTTTGGGACTATTTCCTAGTGCACTTCTGTTTTTTTAACCAGTTTTAGCTGCACTGTGTTTCACACATAGCACATATGGCGCTTAGAAATGTTAACCCCTTAGGCACCGCATACTTGTCACGCATATCATGCTATTGCCTATATCATTGTTTTGTCTCCTCTTTTCTCTATGCAGTGGAGGAAATACAAAGGACACAGTATAACATTGGGAGTGTAGGAACCTGCTAATAGGGTCTAACCTTGGCGTGGTTGCAGGTTTAACATGTTTTGGCTAAAAGATTTAACTAAATGACCCATAATTATGAGAAGAAAATTCATATATAAATGAACTAAACAATTTGTCTTATTGGATGTGCATAAGGGCTTATTGGTTTAGTAATGTCACTAGAATTAGTTCATTGTAATCCTAGGATGTTTTGCCCCTTTAATTAGAGCATGTTGCTGCTATATTGTGAAGATGCAGTGTGCTCATGTGTGTGCCTATCATTAATGCCCAATGAATTCTTCCATGTTTCCTCTAAAAAAAATGTGTTTAGTAGTATTGCCAAAAGAGCAGGTTTAGGAAGGTGATTAAGTGGTGGATAGAGCCAAAACTTGGTTCAGGTTTAGTTTTTTATATTAACTTTTAAAAAGTTAGAAAAACAATGGCAAGTTTGATCAAACTTTAAAATCAGAAATGGCTCCCAAAACGGCCACATTTTGCATGGGAACATCATTTTGAAATATATGCTTTTTTTAGTCATTTTGTTATAACTTTTATTAGCCATTTTTATTTTTCAAAAACTTATTTTTTCAATTTGCTATTTTTGTTTTGCCTTTTTAGAGACATGAATAGCATTTTTTTTAAGCTTCAGACCAAGTAATATCATACATGTGCTTTAAACATTTGTTATAAATCAGTTCTGTACTATGAGAAAATACTTGTAGCATTTTATTTATTTATTTATTTTAAACAACTTCAAATTACATTTTAAAAACGGCAGCTTGGACTGCTGCTTTAAGCCTCAATTTTTGGGAAAATGCAAAAAGTTAATAGTTTTCACAGAGATTTAAAAAAAAAATGTCCCCATCTCCAAGGGTAGTCGTGGTTGTGACAAGAAAGGGCTTATATAGAGTGGGACCAGGGAGTAAAAGACTAGGAAAATATACTTCCCTTCCCCTCAGTATCCGACTAGCAACCTCTGTATCCACCTTTAAGAGCCATCTTAAAACCCACCTCCTTAACGAAGCATATGAGTAGATGTGTGGCTGATACTATACAGTAACACCTGATACATGAAGCCTGGCCCCTTGCAGAAGCACTTACTGTACCAGAATGCCCTCCTATTGTCTCTGTACGTTCTTCCTACCAATAAGATTGTAAACTCTTTGGGGCAGGGACTTATTTTCCTAAATGTCACTTTTATGTCTGAAGCACTTCTTCCCATTATGTTGTTTTATGTATTATTTATATGATTGCCACGTGTATCACTGCTGTGAAGCGCTATGTACATTAATGGCACTATATAAATAAAGATATACATACATACTGCTAATATTAAAAACACAGCAGTAATTGGGCACAAGCAGCCTAGTCCTAAGAGAAATCAAACTGAAAGGGACGTTTAATCAACATGATCATTATCAGCCTCAATGCCAGTCTCATCAGCTGTATCACCATTATTGGCATCCCCCTCTCTCTGTGCTAGAGTCCGAAAGGGCACAAACTCTTGGAAGATGAAGGGTATTGTAGAGCGCATTTTCAGAAGGCACTACAGTAAATGACAGCTATACTGTACCAACCCTTTTGTCTGTAACTGCAATGCCCTTTGTTTACTTTTTAAATGTACTGTACCCACCAGGCTGAGGAACCAAACCAGAGCCATTATGTCCATGGCATACTGTACCTCCACAACCATCCTCACCCACTAGTGTTTACCACCACCATAAAAAGCACTCATACAGCATTGCCCGTCATAAGCATAACATAAATGTCGGTACAGTGCTTGTCTTTTAATCCTGTCTAACTTTTGAAGCACGGGTGAGAGGGAGGGCCAACGGACATACTAATTGTATTTTCATTTTTTAAAGAGTACAACATATGTGGGGTTTGTGTCTTCTTATTTACCTTCCTCCCATGCAAGGGAAGGTTTGGGCAGAAAAGTGCAGACCTTGTTAATGACCTAGTTTGAAGAGGTGAGGGAAGTACACTGGCGACACACTTTATTCGAGCTCGGCTAGTCCCACGAATTCGGGTATACCCGGGTGTATTGAGGTTTGTGACTGTTTTCTGCCCGAGTGCATTGCGTTATTTTCCAGGCAGGGATTGAAGCATTTTATTCCCGCTGGCTGCAATACTGCACAGTATATATATATATATACTGCATTACAATTCATGAATTTATGCCATCTGGTAGACACGCGAAGCATTGCAGCCTATTAAATCCTAATCATTATCTTTTATCAGATCAGCCGCCCGTCAGCCAGGCATGAACCCAAGCTGGGAAGGCAAACGCAACGGGGCTTGTCAGAGGTGAGGAGCGGCGCATTCCAGGTATCTGCCAGGTACATACTGGGTATTTGCTCGAATAAAGTGTGTCGGTGCAGTATGAAGGAATGGTGCTTTAATGCAAAGAATACTGTCCATTGAGCCTGCAATCACATCTATGATCCCTTCCCGTATATTCATGAATTGGTGTAGTTGTTGGAAGGATGGACCAGGGCTCTGCATCTTAAGGTACTGTACTTATGTAACGGTGTTTAACCCCCCCCCCCCCCCCAATCTCATATTGGCCCCTTACGTGAGGAAACTGCCCCATGTTACATGTACTATAGTATGGTGCACCTGCTGGCTAACAGACTCCTGAGTCTTCCGCGGTGATATGGGGAAATACATCAGGACTGGCTCATCAGGTAATGCTGAGAACTACTCACTTCTGGTACAGCGCCTCCATCTCTTCCAGGTCTCCACGACAGCATGGAGGAGTCTCTGAAAGAGAACCTCTGGGTGCAGCTTCTCCCTGAATGACTCCACTCTCAGGCAAGAAGGTTCTTTCAAATTGGACATTCTTTATTGTCATCTTTAGTGGCAGACTGCCCATCATTGCGGCCAGGCTCTAGCCGCACATCATAAAGGTTGCCCACTTCAAGGAAGTCCCTGGACACCACTCCTAGTCAGGGCCCTAGAAGCTGTCCTTGCTCTTCCCTTACTCTCTAATAGAGTAAGGGGAATAGTCTGCCCACCTCTCCCCTAAGGGAGGGCCACAATCCTTGCCAGAGCCCTAGCAATGTGTTGGGTCAGACAGTCTCATTCAAGTGGGATGAGACACCCACACACACACACTTCAACACTAAATTCAGGAAGTGATGCATACTATATAGCTTCAGTAGGCACCACCCCTGTGTCACTGTAAGTGGACACAGAGCATGATGTCACTTCCTTCACTACACAATACACATCACAGGGGATGAGAACAAACCTCATGATTACTCCTGGTAAACCTGCCCTTTTAACAGAGATTATTGCACAGGAGGAGAGAGCATGTAACCCCAAACTTACACAGGGCTACACTTAGAATAGAACATTTTATTGCGGTTTGATATGATTGTTAAAGGAAGATCTCTCAACCACATCTATAAACATTTTAGCTTGAAAAAAAAAGATACAGAAGCCATGCTTTTAGGCTAGTAATGAATACCCTGTTGCCAGGGCAATTTTAACCACTAGGCAAACTAGGGGCTGCCTTGTGTGGCAACATTTTGAGGGGCGGCAAATTTTGCCTCCTAGTTAGGCTGCACTTATGATGTCGCCGTCATCAGCGATTCTAGTGCACGCGATGGCGAAGGCGCTACCAAGTGACAGCGCTACCAAAAATCTGGTAGTCACTCTTATTTGATTTTTCGGCGACGGTCTCTCCTTGTGGCCAATCAGGAGCTTCTCTGGCTTCCCCTTTTATGACGTCACTGGCCTTGTAACCACCGACGTTGCCTAAACTTGAAATTGCAACTATCGCAATGGCGACGGGTGACGTCATCGTTCGCGTCGCCGTCACAGGCACTAAAAGCGCAGCCTTAGTCTACTACTACTGCAGTGCTTCCCAACTGGGCAGCGGGATTTCCCGTTCTCCCAGAGCAGGGGGAAAGCAGAGCAGTTGCTATGGGGCTGGGCACTTTCCTCCATCCTGATTGGTTGCTGCTGGTAATGCAGCCAATCAGGAGTTTGGGGGTGGGGCCAAGCAAAGGAGGAAGCAGCATGATCAGGAAAAAGTTGCGGCTTGATGTCTGGCTATCGTGTGTGTTCTTTTGTTTCCTGGTGTGTGTGCCTTGTGGATCTCCTGCGGGGTGTCCGGGAGAGAGAATGAGAGTAAGGAGGGGAGGAGGGTGATGAAGAGAGAATGAGAGAAGGGGGTCAATGAGAAAGGGGGGGTGACAGAGAGAGAATGAGAGTGAGGAGGTGTGAGAGAGAGAATTAGTGTGAGGGTGTTCGAAGGTGGGGAGAGAGAAAGAGAATGGGGGGGAAGGGGGTGTGGGAGAGAGAATGCGTGAGAAGAGGGGTGAGGGAAAGAGAATGAGAGGGAGAGGAGGTAACAGAGAACGAGGGGTTGTGAGGGAGAGATAATGGGAGGGAGCGAGGGAGAGAAAATAAGGGGGATGTTATGTGAGACAGAAAGAGATGGGGATTAGGAAGAGAGAATTTAGAGATTTAGAGGGGTGAATGAATGAGAGGGAGGGGGAGTTGAGGGAGAGATTATGAGAGAGAGGGGCGAGGGAGAGAGAATGAGAGGAAGGGGGTGAGGGAAAGGGGAGAGAGAGAATGAGAGGGATGGGGGGAGGGAAAGAATATGAGAGGGAGGGGGTGAGGGAGAGAGAATGAGAGGGAAGGGGTGAGGGAGAGTGAGAGGGAGGGGGAGTAAAGGAGATAGAATGAGAGGGGGGATAAGGAATGAGAAGGAGGGGGAGGTGAGGGGAGAGAATGAGAGGGAGGGAAGTCAGGGTGAGAGAATGAGAGCAATGGAGGTGAGGTAGAGAAAATGAGAGGGCATAATGGATCGAGAAGAAGTGAGATAAGGGATTTGAGAATGAGATAGAGGGGGAGAGAGAATGAGATAGAGGGGGAGAGAGAATAAGAGGGAGGGGTAGGTGAGGGATTGAGAACAAGAGGAAGGGCGTGAGGGAGAGAGAATGAGAGGGATAGAGGTGAGGGAGAGAGGAGAGGAAGGGGGTGTGGGAGAGATAAGGGGATTGGGTTGAGGGAGGGAGGAAGAATTGGGGGGAGGGAACGTGGAGGAGAGAGTATGGGAGGAGGAGGAGAGAGAATGGGAGACAGAGGGAGAAATGTGTGTGTGTGTGTGTGTGTGTGTGTGTGTGTGTGTGTGTGTGTGTGTGAGGGAGAGAGGGGGGAGTGTGTGAGGCTGAGCATGTGTGTAAGGGAGATGGGAGAGCGCCTATGAGGAAGAGAGGGGGAAGTGTGTGCAAGGGAGAGAGGGGGCAGTGGGTGTGAGGAAGAGAGGAGGGAGTGTGTTAGGGAGAGAATGCGGGAAGTGTGTGAGGGAGAGAGGGTGGAGTGTGTGTGTGTGTGAGAGAGAGGATTGGGCTGGGGTAAGTCCCATCAACATACAAAATATTAATAAATACAGTTAAACATTACAGGATTGTTTTGACTTTGTCTGATAAACTGGAGGTGGGGGGCGTTGTTGGAACCTGATTATGTATAACAATGTGCGGTATATACCTGTATGTCACTCGTAGAAATTTGATGTTTCATGCGCAGCAAGATAGAATAAATCTATTATGTATAGTTTACATGTATCAAGGTAGATAGAAAGTTTTCCCCAAAAAAGTTAATTGTGGCTGGGGGGTGGGGAGGGGGGGGGCGGAGGTGAGCGCAAGGCTTAAGATTCACCTAGGGCACCTAATACCCTTGCACCGACCCTGTGTTTTGCCTGGCAGAACCGGATTGCTGCTTTTGGAAAAAGCTTAATCCTGACTATATACTGAAGCTATCTTAATTTCTCCAAAGTGGATAACCAGCAAGTATTATGCAGTGTACAGTAGATCGTTAAGATATGATCTATGTTACTTTTCTGTGTTACAACTGCTTCCAATGCCTGAGGCATTTGTATTTTTACTGTAAACGTATTCGTTTTTAACTTGTCTGTCTTCATAGACTAAAGAATATTGAAATAATTGTGCCAATGTATTACCAATGTGTTGACACTCCCTAATTGAGCAAACAATCATCTAGTCACATTATTTTGTTAATTCTATGGCTTTATTTGTATATTATCATTATTTCCCCTATGTTGGACAATGTAATTTTCTCATGGGGCTACCATTTTCTCCAAAGTATCTAACCCGCTTCTACAAATATGACATTTAGGTGCTACAGTATCTCTCCTTAGTTCCAGTTATGCATTACTAATGTATCACAGTTTACACATAAGAACTAAAACAGTAGTTGCTGTTTACATTGCCTTATTTTCCTTACTTTCCTCTTGGTTACGATTAGCGATTCTTTGCTGCACCATTATCTGTTTGGATTCCACTCCTGTTGTGTTTACGTATGGGTGCTTGTTACTAATTTCCCCCTGACATCTGGGTTAAGGTATACATTGTTCCCCTTTGTCACTGTTTCCTACAGTATCTTGACAAAGGGCCAGGTGGGTCTGAAACATTGATATTGATTAATACTTTACTTTGATTACGCACAAGCCCACTTGAGTGCAGCTAATCTTCTTCACGTACAGTACTTCTCTAGCTTCCCCAGAGGGGTGTGCACGTCTGTAAATGTGAGTGCTTATCCTTACTTTCATGTTCAAATTTTCCTCCATTAGTTTGCCAACAAAAAGAAGAACCAAAGGGGGCACAGAGGAGCGGGCAGCATCCTGTGACTCAAGTGTCAGGCCTCAGCCAGGTAGGGAACGGGCGCTTGCACTCGTGTGCTGCGCCCTGTTTGGCGGGCGAACCGCTCACGTGACACGCTTTCGAGCAGCAAATTCAAATTTGCTTACTCGGCAAGCAACTAAGTGCCGAGCAGGCGTGCCCGCCCCGCTCACGCTTGCCACACACATTGTCGCAATGTGTCTCATCGTGGCGAGCGTGAGCGCGCCTGCCCGCTCAGCGCCACCCTGGATGAGGCCTAAGGCCTCGGTCAGGGTGCCGCTGAGCGGGCGGCCGCGCTTACGCTGGCCAAGATGAAACACATTGATGCAATGTGTGTGGCACGCGCGGCGCTTACCTGCTTGGCGTGTCAACCAAATTTGATTTGGCCGCTCGCTGATGCGTCACATGAGGGCGAACAAGCTCCATGATGTGAAGGCCGAGCCCCCTGACACGCCCTCTCAAGCGCGCAACTGGCTGGCGATGAAACACCCAGTGCCTGATGTCACAGCGCTCAAGCGCCAGCGAGCGCTCTCCCACCCTGGCCACAGCTTTAATTGGAATGAACATAACAATTGTATTTAATGTCACTATATCAGTACTTCCCCATAACCTTTTACTAAATAACTGCTACTAATCTGTATTTTGCTACCCTTTTGTTATAATTACTTATATAATTTTGTGCCACTGTATCAAAAATATGTGGTTACTTCCTATAGTGCCTTTGACATTATAATTAAGGATGTTTCTTTCCTGTCGGAGCAGGAAGGACCTAAAGTAGGTGGCATCTGAAAATTTAAACATAACGGTCCTGTTGCATATACAACTCTGTGTTAGGCAAATAGAAATAGGAGAAAGGCCACCATATTTGGTTGTTATAATTATATTTAATACTAATTCAGAGCCAAGAGTATAGTGATCAATCAATAGTTTTTCTTACAATGAGAATTATGGTTAAGTAAAAAGTTGTAAAAAAAGTCTTAATTGGAAAAATTATATTTTCCCACCATTGGTTGGGGAGAAAGGTGGATGGGGCGAATGGACAATGCTCAAAATGAAAGTATGCAACGTTATAGTCTAAAATTCTGATAATCCCTTCACTTTTCAAAGCTGATTGGTTAATTTCCAAGCATTATTCAGCCAGTAATGGCCTGGAATTTTTGTCACCTTGCCAAGTTTTCATTTCTAGTCAATCAGCTTTCCCGTGTCATACAGTGAGTGAGCAGCTCTCAGATGGGACGGGTTAGGCCTGGGACATAGTGAGTTTAAGCGACGCTGAGGCGGGCTGAGCCGCGCTGAGCAGATGCACAAAGCCCCTGCATCTGTCATCAGCGCGGCTATAGTTTCCCCCTCCGCATGCGCGCTGATGCGTGCGGAGGCTGAGAAACTTGGAAAAGACAGGCAGGTTTGAAATTTGCCGCTCGGGAAGCGGAGGAGCGGTCACGTGACCGCTCCATTCCAATGGGAGTGGGGGACTAGCCCCGCCTCCCGCTCCGCCTCCTGGCACGCCTCCACTCCGCCCCCTGAGCTCGCTCACTGCCTCACCTGCAAGGACAGAAAAAAAAACATTTCAAGCAGGTGAGGTAGAGCAGGAGCGCGCCTCAGCGAGCTTCCAATAACTATGTCCCAGGCCTTAGAATAGCAAGCACCAGCCATGCGCTGACTCCTCCCCCTCCGAACCTGCATGTGTGAGAGAGCTCCACACAGAGACAATGAGGTGAAAGTATAGTGTGTGTGAGTATAGAGCAGAGCGAGGGGGGAGGACGGGACTGTAGTGTGTATGTATATATAGAGGGAGGCTGTAGTGTGTGTGTGTGTGTGTGTGTGTGTGTGTGTGTGTGTGTGTGTGTGTGTGTGTGTGTGTGTGTGTGTGTGTGTGTGTGTGTGTGTGTGTGTGTAGAGGGGGCTGTAGTATGTATGTGTGTGAGGAGAGGGGGGCTCTAGTATGTGTGTGGAGAGGGGGGCTGTAGTATGTATGTGTGTATAGAGAGGGGGGCTCTAGTGTGTGTGGAGGGGGGGGGCTGTAGTATGTATGTGTGTATAGAGAGGGGGGCTCTAGTATGTGTGTGGATGGGGGGGCTGTAGTATGTATGTGTGTATAGAGAGGGGGGCTCTAGTGTGTGTTTGAAGAGGGGGGCTGTAGTATGTATGTTTGTGAGGAGAGGGGGGCTCTAGTATGTGCATGGAGAGGGGGGCTGTAGTATGTATGTATGTATAGAGAATGGGGCTCTAGTATGTGTGTGGAGAGGGGGGCTGTAGTATGTATGTGTGTATAGAGAGGGGGGCTCTTGTATGTGTGTGAAGAGGGAGGCTGTAGTATGGGTGTGGAGCTGGGTGGGCTGTTTTGTGTTTCTGTGTCTTTGCCTGGGGAGATAGAGGGCTGCAGTGTGTGTGTATGGAGAGGTGGGCGGCGGGTTGTAGTGTGTGTATTTGTAGAGGGGGGTTGTAGTGTGTGTGTGTGAAGAGAAGGGGCTGTAATGTGTGCATATTTGGAGATGGGGGGGGGGCTGTAGTCTGTGTGTGAAGAAGGGGGACTGTAGTGTATCTGTGTGTGGAGAGGGCTTAGTGTGTGTGTGTGTGTGTGTGTATGTGTGTATGTGTGTATGTGTGTATGTGTGTATGTGTGTATGTGTGTATGTGTATGTGTGTGTGTGTGTGTGTGTGTGTGTGTGTGTGTGTGTGTGTGTGTGTGTGTGTGTGTGTGTGTGTGTGTGTGTGTGTGTGTGTGTGTGTGTGTGTGTGTGTGTGTGTGGAGGGGGTTATAGTATGTGTGTGGAGAGGAGGGGGATGTAGTATGTGGAGATGGGCCAACCGTTTTGTGTTTGTGTGTCTGTGCTTGGAGTGTGTGTGTTTGTTGAGAGGGCTGTAGTGTGTGTGTGTGTGTTTGTGTGTGTGGAGAGGGGGCTGTCATGTGTGTTTGTGTGTGTGTACATAGAGGGAGGGCTACAGTGTGTGTAAAGAGTGGCTTTGTAGTGTGCGTGGAGGGGGCTGTATTGTGTATATGTGTGTGTGTGGAGAGGGGGCTGTAGTGTGTGTGTAGAGAGGGGGGCTGTCGTGTGTGTGTGTGTGTGTGTTTGTACGTAGAGGGATGGCTACAGTGTGTGTGGAGAGTGGCGCTGTAGTGTGCGTGGAGGGGGCTGTATTGTGTGTGTGTGTGTGTGTGTGTGTGTGTGTGTGTGTGTGTGTGTGTGTGTGTGTGTGTGTGTGTGTGTGTGTGTGTGTGTGTGTGTGGAGAGGGGGCTGTAGTGTGTGTGTGGAGAGGCGGGCTGTCGTGTGTGTTTGTGTGTGTACGTAGAGGGATGGCTACAGTGTGTGGAGAGTGGTGCTGTAGTGTGCGTGGAGGTGGCTGTATTGTGTGTACGTGTGTTTGCATGTGTGTGTGTGGAGATTAGGGTGGCTGTAGTATGGGTGTGGAGATGGTGGGCTGTTTTGTGCTTGTGTGTCTTTGCCTGGGGAGATAGAGGGCTGCAGTGTGTGTGTATGGAGAGGTGGGCGGCGGGTTGTAGTGTGTGTATGTGTAGAGGGGGGTTGTAGTGTGTGTGTGTGAAGAGAAGGGGCTTTAATGTGTGCATATTTGGAGATGGGGGGGCTGTAGTCTGTGTGTGAAGAAGTGGGGCTGTAGTGTATCTGTGTGTGGAGAGGGCGGGCTGTAGTGTGTGTGTATGGAAGGGGCTGTAATGTGTGTGTGTGTGTGTCTGTGTGGAAAGGAGGGTTTGTAGTGTGTGCCTGTGTGTAGATGGGGGGGGGGGGGGCTGTAGCGTGTGTACAGTATGTGTGTAGAGGGGGGGCTGTAATGTGTGAGTGTGTAAAGAGAGGGGGGCTGTAGTGTGTGTGTGTGTGTGTGTGTGTGTGTGTGTGTGTGTGTGTGTGTGTGTGTGTGTGTGTGTGTGTGTGTGTGTGTGTGTGTGTGTGTGTGTGTGTGTGTGTGTGTGTGTGTGTGTGTGTGTGTGTGTGTGTGGAGAAGGGGGGTTGTAGTGTGTGTGCGTGTAGAAATGGGGGGCTGTAGTGTCTGTATGAAGAGGGGGGAGTGTGTGTAGATGAGGGCTGTAGTGTGTATGTGTGTGTGGAGATGGGCAGGCAGTTTTGTGTTTGTGTGCCTTTACTTGGAGAGATAGCGGGCTATAGTGTGTGTTTGTATGTGTGTGTGTGTGGAGGGGGGTTGTAGTGTGTGTGTGTGTGTCTATGGGGAGGACTGTAATGTGTGTGCGTGTCTGTGTGGAGAGGGGGGCTTGTAGTGTGGGTGTGTGGGTGTATCTGTGTATAGATGGGGGGCTGTAGTGTGTGTGTATAGAGACAGGGGTGCTGTAATACATGGGTGTGCAATGTGGGGGGCGCACAAGATTTTTCACATATGGCAATGTGCCGTCAAATTATGCTGTGGGTCATGTGACGTAATGTCATTTGACGCCGCATCAAGGTAAGGGGGGGATGGGCGCACCAGTGGAGGCAAGGCAGTGGAGCACAGCAGCAAAAGTTTGCGCTCCCCTGCTGTAGTATGTGTGTGTGTGTTGAGAAGTGGGGCTGTAGTGTGTGTGTGGGTGTAGATGGGGGCTTAGTGTGTGTGTGTGTGTGTGTGTGTGTGTGTGTGTGTGTGTGTGTGTGTGTTTGTGTGTATGTGTGTGTGTGTAGAGGGGGTTATAGTATGTGTGTGGAGAGGAGGGGGATGTAGTATGTATGTGGAGATGGGCCAACCGTTTTGTGTTTGTGTGTCTGTGCTTGGAGTGTGTGTGTTTGTTGAGAGGGCTGTAGTGTGTGTGTGTGTGTGTTTGTGTGTGTAGAGAGGGGGCTGTCATGTGTGTTTGTGTGTGTGTACATAGAGGGAGGGCTACCGTGTGTGTAAAGAGTGGCTTTGTAGTGTGCGTGGAGGGGGGCTGTATTGTGTATATGTGTGTGTGTGTGGAGAGGGGGCTGTAGTGTGTGTGTGGAGAGGGGGGCTGTCGTGTGTGTGTGTGTGTGTGTGTGTGTGTTTGTACGTAGAGGGATGGCTACAGTGTGTGATGTGTGGAGAGTGGCGCTGTAGTGTGCGTGGAGTGGGGCTGTATTGTGTATATGTGTGTGTGTGTGTGTGTGGAGAGGGGGCTGTAGTGTGTGTGTGTGTGTGTGTGGAGAGGGGGGCTGTCGTGTGTGTTTGTGTGTGTACGTAGAGGGATGGCTACAGTGTGTGGAGAGTGGTGCTGTAGTGTGCGTGGAGGTGGCTGTATTGTGTGTACATGTGTACATGTTTGCATGTGTGTGTGTGGAGATTAGGGGGATGTAGTATGTGTGTGGAGATGGGCGGGCTGTTTTGTGTTTATTTGTCTGTGCTTGGAGAAATAGGGGGCTGTAGTATGTGTGTTTGTTGAGAGAGGGCTGTAGTGTGTGTGTGTGTGTGTGTGTGTGCGTGTGTGCGTGTGTGTGCATGCGTGTGTGCGTGCGTGCGTGCGTGTGTGCGTGTGTTTGTGCGTGCGTGTGTGTGTGCGTGTGTGCGTGCGTGCGTGTGTGTGTAGAGGGAGGGCTACAGTGTTGTGGAGTGTGGCGCTGTAGTATGCGTGGAGGGGGGCTGTAGTGTGTGTGGAGAGGGGGCTGTAATGTGTGTGTATACTGTATACAGTGTGTGTGTGTGTGTGTGTGTGTGTGTGTGTGTGTGTGTGTGTGTGTGTGTGTGTGTGTGTGTGTGTGTGTGTGTGTGTGTGTGTGTGTGTGTGTGTGTGTGTGTGTGTGTGTGTGTTGCCCTGGCTGGTTTTGGGCCACCAGTCTGCCCTCTTGCTGGCAGTTAGCCCTAGTAAAAGCAGGCTTGCCAGGAGTAATCATTGGTTTTCCCCACTTCTATGCAGCCTCAGTGAGTCACAGAGAAGGCGGTGCAACCAGGCCTTGTGTCCAATCAGGGGCACAGGGTGGTTCCTACTTTGCCTGTACTTAATGAGCTGCACTTCCTTAATTTAGTCAGTTGCCTCTACCTTGAGAGAGGCAGGTCTCTACCCATACCAAGCTTTGCAGGGCTCTGTCAGTTTGTGGCCCTCCCTTAGGGGAGTGGAGGGAGATCATTCCCCTTACTCTACCAGGGAGTAAGGGAAGAGCTAGGACTGCTCCTTGTGCCTTTGGCTGGGAGTGAAGGTCCAGGGACATCCTGAGGGTAAAGGCACCTGAGCCCAAGTATCCAGTTGTTGCTGTGTAAAGCTGTGCAGTATACCATTTGTAAGGTGCAATAAAGTGTTCCAGTTGTTTACTATACCTTCCTGTCTGAGACGCAAATCTATCAGGGGGAAGGCTGATAGATTCTCCTGCAGGGATTTCACCCCTCATCCCTGGGGTCTGCAAGAGATGGATGCGCTGTCACCGTGAGTACGAATCAGTTAATACCCCAGAAGCCTGTTCTGACATCCATTCTGAGTATTCTGGACCAAGTTTTGCCTGGTTCTACCTGTACCTGAACAGCATTCCTTGTGGACGGCCACCACAGGTGCTACTTCCAGGAACAAGAGACAAGATCCTTATCCACATTCTGACCCAGGGAGGTCCACATGCCTGCACCTCTGGCACTTATGTAAGTGTATACATTTTGATTCTTTGTTTATAAAACAATCTAATGATACTCCTCCCACCGGAGAAAGGAAAGATGCACCGCCGTGTAAGAAAATAGCAGCAAAGGCTGAAGTGGTGACTAAAAAAAGATTTATTGGAGCATAGTAGTGTAGTTCTGGCGGATCCTCTGATGCGTTTCACGCCGAAGCGCTTTGTCAAGGAGTGATCCGCCAGTGGACAGGTAAACCTGATATAGCGTGCCAAAATCTGAACACCTGTGAAACATGATCACCAGCCGATGATCAGCAGGTTCAGAAGATGACGCGTCCATAGCAGGAGAATAATCATATGAAACAAAAACAGATAAAAACCAGATATGTGCTTAGTAAACTCATAACATGTATAATACATAAAGTTAACACATATATAAGAAAAGATCGAAACTAGTAACAATTCATATTAAAAACAAAAAAATGGCAGAGCCAGAATCTACCAAATATATGCTTGACCTCATAAGGCATGCCATAAATACATATCCCAAAGATAAATGTATAATGAAGAGCAAGAACAGTATCAATAACAAATGATGTAAGATATAATAAAGCATGAATAATATATATACAAAATATAAGTACCACATGTTGACATATGGGTGAGGGCGGGAGGGAAGGGGGGGACGGGAGGGCGGGAGGGCGGGAAGGAGAGGAGTAAAAGGGATAAAGGGGAAGGAGAGGAATTAAATGGAAAAGTATGAAGTATATAACTTTAATCCTGAAGGAAATGTTTGAGTTCCCATTCTATATTTAATCCATGTGGGTAAAGAGTATTGAGAGAGAATATCCAGTGCATTTCTCTTCTGTTGAGAACATTTAGTCTATCCCCACCTCTGACATTGATGGGTACATGTTCGACACCCAGAAAACGGAAATTATTAATCGCACCCTGTGGACACTCTGTGAAGTGTCTAGACACTAGATGTGTGGCATCTTTTTTGGTGATAAGTCTTGCATGTTCAGCAATTCTTATGTTCAATGACCTGATAGTTCTGCCAATATACTTTTTGTTGCACCCACACATGATTACATATACAACATAGCTTGTATGGCAATTAATGAAAGTTCTGATCTTATATCTGATTTTTGGGTACAGGGTATGTAATCTTTTTGTAGGTTCTGCGAATCGACACCATCTACAGAAGCCGCATTTATGAAATCCTTTAGGTATATTACACAAAGGTTTTTGATGTCTCGACTGAAAGAGACTTCTGGATATAGATGAGGCCAATGTATTGGCCTTTTTGAATGCGAATCTAGGACTGTGTCTAGTGATAGAATTTAATTCAGAATCCAATTTCAATACATCCCAATGTCTGGAAACAATTTTGCGTATTTGATGTGCTTGTTTATTAAATTTAGTGATAAATAAAGGATTGTCCAAAAAATTGTTCTGTGTCCGTTTTTTGTATTGGACTAAATTGGTCCGATCCATAGATTCAGCATTCACATAGGCTGCATGTATGTCATCCTGATAATAACCCCTCGCCAAAAACTTGGAACTAAGTTCCTTTGAGTGTTGTACAAATGAATCTTTGTTATAGCATAATCTATATTTTAAAAATTGACCTTTTGGGATCCCGCGAATGAGGGATCTGGGGAGACTGCTCTTTGCATGCAAAAAGGAATTTCTAGAATGGGGCTTAGTAAAAATATCAGTTTGTATAGCAGTGTCAGGGTCACCATGGAGTGTCACGTCAAGATAATTAATCGAGTGTTTATCAGTTTCAAATGTAAACTTGAGATTAATATCATTAGTGTTAAGAGTGTGAATAAAAGTGTGTAAATTATCTAAATCACCATCCCAAATAAAAATCAAATCATCAATATAACAAATGAAAATCTGTAAAAAGTTATTAGTCTCTGTGAATTTATAGGTCTCCGACTAATTCCATACGTAAAAATTATCATAGTTGGGGTAAAAGTCACACCCATTCCTGTCCCTCTCATTTGCACAGAATATTCCTTCTTGAATTAAAACATATTATTATCTATTATATTCTCAACCAATTCGAATAAGAAAGCACTAGGTGGAAGTGTGTCATGCCTGCTCCTGAAATACTATTCGATTGCTCCTGTACAACATACAGTATACAAGCAATATATATATACAGTATATATAGAGAGAAAGATATAGATATAATTAGAGATTCTTGTAGCAATTTTATTTATTCACTTATTTTTAAATATATCTAATACTAATGCTATATATAATCAATCAATGCAGCAGTCGCTCCAAGGTACTGGGACTCATCAGAGGAATATTAAAATGAAATACTTTATTGAATTACATAAAAAAAGGGGGACACTCAGGACATACAAAAATAGGGGAACCTCCTCCCAAACGTTTCGGGCATAGACTGCCCTTTCTCAAGGAGTTCAATAAAGTATTTCATTTTAATATTCCTCTGGTGTGTCCCAGTACCTTGTAGCGGCTGCTGCATTGATCTTTTACTTCTTCTCTGCTGCTTTGGATCGTGCCCGCGCCGGGGAGTGACGTCACTAACCCTTCTGGCACACGTGACACGGGGAGAGAGAGTGAGAGCAACGGAGGACGGCTTCATCGTGAGTACTAGCACACTCCATACCGAATCCCACAACACTGCATATTATGCAGCTGACACTTGAACTGTCACAGACTTGCTAGCAGTGATCTCTCCAACACTCTCTCCCCTCCTTCATGCTCCTCTCATATCCATTTATGTCTATATCAGGCTTTTGCCATAAGGTGGACTGCCTTTGAGCTTCACAGACGGCTCTTTCTACTTATATATAATCAATGATAATATCATGTTTCTTTTTACTCTTTCTAATTGCTCTACTGTATACAGTATACAGTTGTGTGAAAAAGAAAGTACACCCTCTTTGAATTCTATGGCTTTACATATCAGGTCATAATAACAATCATCTGTTCCTTAGCATGTCTAAAAATTAGGTAAATACAACCTTAGATGAACAACAACACATGACATATTACACCTTGTCATGATTTATTTAACAAAAATAACGCCAAAATGGAGAAGCAATGTGTGAAAAACTAAGTACACCCTTACTGCTTCCATAGGAATTAAGATAATAAGTAGCAGACAGGTGCTACTAATCAAATGCCCTTGATTAATTGATCATCAGCAAGTGTGACCACCTCTATAAAAGCCGAAGTTTTAGCAGTTTGCTGGTCTGGAGCATCCAGGTGTGTGTTAACACAATGCCAAGGAGGAAAGACATCAGCAATGATCTTAGAGGATCAATTGTTGCTGCCCATCAATCTGGGAAGGGTTTTAAGGCCATTTCCAAACAATTTCAAGTCCATCATTCTACAGTGAGAAAGATTATTCAAAAGTGGAAAACATTCAAGACAGTTGCCAATCTTCCCAGGAGTGGACGTCCCAGAAAATCCACCCCAAGGTCAGATCGTGCAATACTCAGAGAAATTGCAAAAAAACCAAGAGTTACATCTCAGACTCTACAGGCCTCAGTTAGCATGTTAAAAGTTCATAACAGGTCAATTAGAAAAAGACTGAACAAGTATGGTTTGTTTGGAATGGTTGCCAGGAGAAAGCCTCTTCTCTCTAAAAAGAACATGGCAGCACGGCTTAGGTTTGCAAATTTGCATCTGAACAAACCACAAGACTTCTGGAACAATGTCCTTTGGACAGGCGAGACCAAAGTGGAGATGTTTGGCCATAATGCACAGCACCACGTTTAGCGAAAACCAAACACAGCATATCAGCACAAACACCTCATACCAACTGTCAAGCCCAGTGTTGGAGGGGTGATGATTTGGGCTTGTTTAGCAGCCACAGAACCATGCAGTCATTGAGACGACCATGAACTCCTCTGTATACCAAAGTATTCTAGAGTCAAATGTGAGGCCATCAGTCCGACAGCTAAAGCTTGGCCGAAATTGGGGCATGCAACAGGACAATGATCCCAAGCACACCAGCAAATCTACAACAGAATGGCTGAAAAAGAAAAGATTTAAGGTGTTGCAATGGCCCAGTCAAAGTCCAGACCTCAACCCGATTGAAATGCTGTGGCTGGACCTTAAGAGAGCTGTGCATAAACAAATGCCAACAAACCTCAATGAACTGAAGCAACGTTCTAAAGAAGAGTGGGCCAAAATTCCTCTACAACGATGTGAGAGACTGATAAAGTCATACTGAAAACAATTACTTCAAGTTATGTATATATACATACATATATAGTCAGATAAGGCAGTTGGCACTCCAATAGGTGCTGGTAAGCCACAGGTGCACGTCCCATATAGAGAATGTAGTTATACGTTACCGTTCCAAGGATTGGTAAACAAGAGACAGCACTCAATGTTGAAAATCAAAGTGTATTAGTGAAAGCAAAAATACATCCAGAAACCCAACGTTTCGGTCCTACAGAATGGGACCTTCCTCAGGGGGATACAAAGGGAGAATGACACAGTTCACCACATATTTATACATCAAACACTGAAAGTCAATTAACCAATCACCATCACCCAATTAAATTAACACAAGAAACCTGCAGCTCTGATGTCATGTGTTGATTAAGCTTACATAAGATACCTCCATACTGCTAATCACCCAGCTGTGTATTCATCCATTGTCATGGTTATCAATGGGTGTGAGCTCTGATTGATATGTCAGGGGCAATAGGGAGAGGATATCTAAACAATTAAGGCAGGTTGTGCCATACATAAGTGAAACATAATAAAACCAGGGACATATATATCAAACACTGAAAGTCAATTAACCAATCACCATCACTCAATTAAAATAACACAAGAAACCTGCAGCTCTGATGTCATGTGTTGATTAAGCTTACATAAGATACCTCCATACTGCTAATCACCCAGCTGTGTATTGCATCCATTGTCATGGTTACCAATGGGTCTGAGCTCTGATTGATATGTCAGGGGCAGCAGGGAGAGGGTTTTTAAAGAAGTAAAGCAGGTAGTGCCATACATAAGTGAAACATAATAAAACCAGGGACATATAGGTGTGGGGGAGTGTGGGGGAGTGTGGGGGAGTGGTGGGGATCATGATGGAATGTACTGACATAACTAGAGGGCAGAGCCAGACTATGTCATATGAACCATAAGTGCATATGGGAATACCACAATACGTAGAACTTGCATGTAAACAAATGATGAATAAATATGCATAGAGTTCTAACCAAAGGAGAGCAACAGAGGATATTATACCATGAAGCACATCAGTGAAATTAATGTGATTGTCCACACACGCACATGTCCATAGGTATCATCAGGATCTGACCTAAAGAAAACAACTTAGCTTAAAATCCTCGTTAAGCCCTTTTGGGGTCATTGTACTTAAATCAAAGATAGCTTTAGGATCCGTTCCTATGGGAGGTTGATCTTTTCAAGCTCAATAGACAATTGCGTCTAAAAGATTTTTATAGCAAACCTACAGGGGATACATCAACAAGCACCCTCAGGGACCCAATTACTGGGGGCCGTTTCAAGACTAGGAGTTCATTCAATCCTGTGGTCGTGAACCATAACATCACCACATTTATGAGTCTTGTGGAGAGAGATACTAGACAACGTATCAGCCAATACAGAACTAGTTTCCGTAACATGACCAGGGAAGAACATGAAGCACTGAAGTCACTACGGGCGAATACAAATATCATCATACGCGCAGCAGACAAGGGTGGCGGAATTGTAGTCATGGCATACTCTGACTACAAAAAGGAAATCTCCAACCAGCTTGGAGATGATACTAACTACAAGCGTCTGAAATCAGACCCAACAATGCCATTCAAGAAGGAGATTGACTCTATCATACAGCTAGGACTCAATAATTCGTGGATTGCGGAGGAAACAGCCAAGTTCCTGATGCAAACATACCCCATTACACCGGTCATTTATATACTCCCTAAAATACACAAATCTCTGACCAAGCCTCCGGGGAGACCTATCATCTCGGCACGGGGGTCCTTGTGTCATCCATTATCACAGTTCTTGGATTTCTACCTTCAACCCATGGTGATGCGGATGGCCACATTTGTCAAAGATACAACTGACTTCATCCACAAATTGGAAGGCATTTCGCCGGTTACTGCAGATACTATACTGGTAACCATGGACGTGGGCAGTCTATATACTAACATCCCACACCAGGAGGGCATTGAAGCGATCCGTGACCACTTCAGTAAGTTTGCAGAGCACAAGGGGCCGCCTCCAGAATACTTGTTATTGCTGCTGGAGGTGATACTTCATAAGAACTACTTCAGGTTTGAGAAAACCTTTTATCTGCAACTAACAGGCACCGCTATGGGGTCAAACATGGCACCGGCGTATGCCAACCTGTTCATGGACACCTACGAGAACACCCATTTGCTTACCGATGCCCCATTTGCGGACCGTATATCTAACTACTATCGCTACATTGATGATGTGTTCCTGGTCTGGCGAGGACTGGAAACAGAGCTTCTATCATTTACTGAGTATCTAAACAAAATTCCATGTACAATTAGGTTCACAGCTAGCTACAGTACCATTGAAGTTCCTTTTCTTGATACCATTATTTATAAGGACAATGGAAAACTCTGCACACGTCTATTCCAGAAGCCCACAGATAGGAACACATTATTACATGCAACCAGCCATCATCCACCACCATTAAAAGCAGGTCTCCCTTTCTCACAACTACTACGTGTCCGGAGAATTGTGAGTGACCCCAAACTAGTGGAGTGTGCACTTCTGGAGATGGCCTCTCGCTTTCTAGAGAGGGGATATGATCCCAAAGAAGTCAATAAGGCACTCATCAAAGCCAGGATCCCAAAGAGGGAGGAGCTGCTGTCACCAACAATGAGGACCACTGATTCTGATCGCTGTAAGGTGGTCAGCACTTACAGTACTGCATCTGGACATATCAAAAGGTCTATACAACAACATTGGCATATATTGGCTAATGATCGCAGGATTGGGAAAGACTTTAATGCTCCACCCCTTTTTTGTTATAAAAGAGGCAGAAATCTGGGAGATCTGCTTACACATTCTGATCCCGTTGACAAATACATGCCAGCAAAGACCTGGCTGGCGAGAAAACCGGGGTCATACAGATGCCATGGCTGTACCAACTGCCAGTTTATGCAAACAGGAAGTACTTTTGCTCACCCTCAGACTGGCAAATCTACAAAAATTAAACAATATTTAAACTGTGAGTCTAAATATGTAGTGTACTTCATCAAGTGCCCATGTGGGCTCTACTACGTCGGAAAGACGATGAGAATGTTAAAGGAACGTATCAGTATTCATCGATGTGCAATCAGGAAGGCACTTCTGGGTGCTGAAGATGACGATGATTTGAAACACCAACCGGTGGCACGACACTTCAGGAAACACAGACACAGTTTAGCAACTCTAAGATGCATGCCCATTATACAGGCTCGTGCCCCTACCAGGGGTGGCGACAGGAATAAACTACTATTACAGCTGGAAGCTAAAGCTATCTTTGATTTAAGTACAATGACCCCAAAAGGGCTTAACGAGGATTTTAAGCTAAGTTGTTTTCTTTAGGTCAGATCCTGATGATACCTATGGACATGTGCGTGTGTGGACAATCACATTAATTTCACTGATGTGCTTCATGGTATAATATCCTCTGTTGCTCTCCTTTGGTTAGAAGTCTATGCATATTTATTCATCATTTGTTTACATGCAAGTTCTACGTATTGTGGTATTCCCATATGCACTTATGGTTCATATGACATAGTCTGGCTCTGCCCTCTAGTTATGTCAGTACATTCCATCATGATCCCCACCACTCCCCCACACTCCCCCACACCTATATGTCCCTGGTTTTATTATGTTTCGCTTATTTATGGCACTACCTGCTTTACTTCTTTAAAAAACCCTCTCCCTGCTGCCCCTGACATATCAATCAGAGCTCAGACCCATTGGTAACCATGACAATGGATGCAATACACAGCTGGGTGATTAGCAGTATGGAGGTATCTTATGTAAGCTTAATCAACACATGACATCAGAGCTGCAGGTTTCTTGTGTTATTTTAATTGAGTGATGGTGATTGGTTAATTGACTTTCAGTGTTTGATATATATGTCCCTGGTTTTATTATGTTTCACTTATGTATGGCACAACCTGCCTTAATTGTTTAGATATCCTCTCCCTATTGCCCCTGACATATCAATCAGAGCTCACACCCATTGATAACCATGACAATGGATGAATACACAGCTGGGTGATTAGCAGTATGGAGGTATCTTATGTAAGCTTAATCAACACATGACATCAGAGCTGCAGGTTTCTTGTGTTAATTTAATTGGGTGATGGTGATTGGTTAATTGACTTTCAGTGTTTGATGTATAAATATGTGGTGAACTGTGTCATTCTCCCTTTGTATCCCCCTGAGGAAGGTCCCATTCTGTAGGACCGAAACGTTGGGTTTCTGGATGTATTTTTGCTTTCACTAATACACTTTGATTTTCAACATTGAGTGCTGTCTCTTGTTTACCAATCCTTGGAACGGTAACGTATAACTACATACATATATATATATATATATATATATATATATATATATACATATATATATATAATAAAAAAAAAAATAGATGATACCGTTCTGTGGCTAACGAAATGCTTTTATTTGTGCGAGCTTTCGAGATACACTGATCTCTTCTTCCGGCGATGTTACAATGAATGACATCGCCGGAAGAAGAGATCAGTGTACAGTATCTCGAAAGCTCGCACAAATAAAAGCATTTCGTTAGCCACAGAACGGTATCATCTATTTATTTTTTTATTTTTTTGATTATTGAAGCTCGGCTAACACGGTACTGATACCTCTACATATATATATATATATATATATATATATATATATATATATATATATATTAGAATACACATGTTTTCAATATTTTTGTTTAAAATACTTATCTATACTGGAATATTTTTTACTGTCATTGGATAGAAATGTTTTTCATTGTCATTATGAATGATTAACATTTTTTTATTCTTCTTACTGGGTTATTCTTATATTACTTTTGTTTTATAACTATATCCTATCATAGATTGATCTGATAGCCAGTATATTTCTGTGGATCTTGAATTCTGTTGAGGTATATCACGTGTTAACCCATACTGCTGTTGTAGCTAATGAGGATCAGATGTTTTCACCTGTATATAAATACTGTATGTTTATTGCTAATTGTATCTGCCCTGAGGGAGAGCTTTCCAACCTTTAAACTTGTTGTCATTTTTAACTAAAATAATTTTTTAATTGTGTAGCCATGGCTGGTTTATGGCTACCAGCCTGCCCTTCTCCTGGCAGTACGCCCTAGTAAACACAGGCTTGCCAGGACAAATCCTCGGTTTTCCCCACCCCTGGCAGCTTCCGTGAGTCACAGGGGAGACGGTGCAACTAGGCCTTGTGTCCAATCAGAGACTCGGACCTGGTTCCTGCTTTTCCTGTACTTAAGGGGCTGCACTACCAAATTCAGTGAGTTATGCCTCTACCCTTGAGAGAGGCTGGCCTACCAGAATAACTGTGGAGAACTCTGCTAGTTTGTACTCCCTCCCTTAGTGGAGTGGAAGACTGTTCCTCTTACTCCACCAGGGAGTAAGGGAAGAACTAGGACTGCTTCAGGTGCACTAGGCCTGGAGTGAATGTCAACGGATACATCCTGATGGTGAAGGCCCTAAGATTTCCTGTTGTTGTGTATCCTGTGCAATCTGCAGTGTGCAATAAAGTGTTAAAAACTAAAAGTGAAAAAAACTAAATAAAGGGACTTATTATGTGAGATGAATTTTATGCCCCCACATATCTTTCTCGTATGTTAATGCTTATACGGTATCTAACTATTAGTGTGTGCACAGTATATGTATGTGTTTTTTGGGGGGTGTAATATTCATGCATGTGTTGCGAATCTTGGAATATTTTGGAGAAAGACATTTTTTTTTATAAAATGGCTCTTCTTCTTTGAGAGGTTGCAGACCCCTGAAATGGACCAATCACAATCTAAGGGCCTCATGCAGAGAGCAGCGCTATTTCAAATCTCGCCATTTTTTGGGGAAATTCGCGCAGAAAACTGCCGAAAATGGCGAGTTACGGAAAACGCGCCATATTTTTTTTTCGTTTTCAAAATCTCGCCGCGCGGCTGGCGAGAACCTACATCTCGCCAGTTTTAAAAATATCTTAATGCAGAGAGCCGCGAACGGCATCTAGCGGCTGTTCGCGCCAAGAAAATGGCGCGATTTGCTACTATTTGCCTCTCCAAGAAAAGTTGGCAATTACATGGAGCTCGCCGCCTATAGGAAAGGGAAAAAAAAATGCACGATTTTTTTTTTACACATTTCTGCAGCGCGCATCTCTCCAATTCTAACTCGCCACACGCATTAATGCCAAACATTGCAGAATTCGCACTTTTCTGCATATGGAGAATAAAACTCTCCAAAAAAGCTACTTTTTATTAAACTCTCCAATTTTTAAATTCGCTGCTCTCTGCATGAGGCCCTAAATTGTTAAAATGTATTAAGAAAATACATTTGTTTTTACACACAAATGTTTTTACATTTTCCACACACAACTTTTTACTACGATTTTACCAAGGTCCATATAAAGCTCACAATTTCATGCAGTTAATGCATAAAGTGGTTCGTGTTTGTGGAGCGCAGATGTATATGAAATAGAAATATACAAAATATAGTGTAATATGTACAGTTTAAACAGTAGCGTGATCTTTCAGTCTCTGTATCCTATGAGATGTGTACTCACAAATTACTCATTCTTTATAAGCGTTTTCACAACAGTGATGATATGATTAAATAGTCTGTCTCAGGTATTCTTTTGAGCCCCTTTGGTCTAGTCACTTCTGCTGTTAAAGTAAAGGACCCAACATAGTGTGTACTTGTATAAAAAAAATTTATCTAATAAAAGTGTTTCGAAATGCACTCACATGGTCTCAAAGACAAATTAGCATTTGGATAATATCTGGAGCACAGCCAATTGAGGTCTCTTGGCGTTCTCTCATCCTCCCTCTACTCTGCTCAGTCTCACGTCCTGCACTTCCGGTCTAAATCTACCGGCTGGATCGGGGGCGGGCGATTGGGTAGGTAGTGCTGCGTGCTGCGTCCTCCGTTCAACTAGGATAGTGCCACTCTGCGCTTTTCACCGGAACTATGTTTTGTATAGTTAATGCATAAAGCCCTGGTGATAAAGTATCTCTGGATCTAGAAAGAGGTGTTTTGTTTATGGCTAATGAATCTGGAGTGCATTTCATTAATACGTTTCTATATTTGCAATTAAAAATCTGACGTATTTATCATATACTGTATGTATCAAGGGAAAAGTGGGGGCAATTATATGCACCATGTGCTCGAAGGTAAGGTGCTAGAAGCTGGGGTTAGCTTCTCCGTGGATGGTGTAGATACCTCAGTCCTCTCTGCACAAGGGGTGTCCTACGTGTTTCGTTCAGGTGAACTTCCTCAGGAGCCCTGAGGACGGACTGGGGTATCTACATCATCCATAGAGAAACCAACCCCTTCAAAATGCCAGCTTCCAGCACCTTACCTTCGTGCATCGTGCCAGCGGCGGCCATTTTCCAGAAGTGATGTCACGTGATGTCACGTGCACATGCATGGAAGGAGAGGAGTGGAGAGTGGATTCCAGGATGGTTCATGCATCGTGTCCAGACCCAGAGTGGTCACAACGACTTTTTTTACTTGCTATGTGTAAGTGTATTTTCACTTTCAGCATTATGTATTAAACTCTTTTGGACTATATTTCTCTCCTTTCATTTGTTTGAGGAACATCTGGTCCATTTAGCTGCTGTTGGAGGACATGTTGCTGTTTGGTTGCAGAGGAATATTGCCCCAAATTGCCTGATTAATTTGGATAAAATGTGTGTGGGATTATCCCCATTTTTTTTATTTATATCTAATTTTGCACCATACATTATTGCACTATATTCCCCACTTTTCATTTTACTTGAGGATATTTGTGCACTGTTATTTGTTCCTGTTCATACCCAAAAACAAGTGAGAAAAAAGTGTTACATACTGTATTGGCACTTAGACCTAATAATTTCTTCTAATAAGAATAATATCCCATGATATTTAGTGATTTTTTTGTGAATAAAATCAGATAATGCAAATAATTTGCCAAAATTTAAGTGACATACAATCAATAATAAAATCGTAATTCGCAGCTCAAATCCATTCTGGATTGTTTTTCTCAATCCCAAATGTGCAATAGTCCGGATGTTTGGGGAGTGCAGATATATGAATATAGGAAAAACATACAAAATATAGTGCAATATGTTTGAAAATAAAGTGTATTTGCTTGGTTTTCGAAATCCAAAAGTGTGTACAAATTTCCCAATCTTTTGTGCATATCCAAATCAGTGGTAATTGGTGTGTCTTTATGGTGTCTGTCTGTGATGTTTCCTGAGTCCAACAGGTATAGCAACCTTAGTAAATAAGATGCAGAACCAAAAATAGTGTAGACTGATAAAAACTTGTTTATCTATTGATAAGATAAGATACACTCACATGGTGTCAGATAAAATTGCGCAAATAGAACAAGTAATGGAGAGTGACCAGCTGGAATGTGTGGACGTTCTCTCTGCCATCCTTCTCAGCTGGGCTCGCATCACTCGTCTCAGCTCCCACACTTCCAGATGAAATCTCCCGGATGATCATCAGGTGGGCGAGTAGGTAGCGTGGCGTTTAGCTTCCAACCCAGTAAAAAGTCTGGCTTCCACTCTGCGCGTTTCACCGGTTCCATTTTCATCCTGATGCACCATGATGAATCCTAATGAACCAGATGAAACCAGTGGACCCGGTGAAACGTGCAGAGTGGAAGCCAGACTTTTTATAGACAAACAAGTTTTTATCAGTCTAAACTATTTTTGGTTCTGCATCTTATTTACTGTGTCAGGATCCGTGATCCGCGACACGCTTGGTGCACTCATCACTTACCCCAACCCTTGATCGGGGCCCCCCGCTCCTTCAGTCAGAAATTACGCTTCTCTTCCTTATCCTGGGACCAGCTACCTTGCTAGGCGCGCGCGCATCCCGTGCATAGGTTAATACCATGGTCTCTGGTCCCACCTCCAGACTACGCCCACGCGGAAACGTCATCAGTACGCTGCGCGCAGTCAGTGCGCGGCGGGTCAGTGCGCGCATGGGTCTCGTCATTTCTATGCCTCTGGGATCCTCCCCACACTTGTCTCCTGCACCGTATCCTTCTATCACACTCACTCTCTCTCTCTGACGCGCCTCCTCCAGCCTGTTACCAAGAAAAGGAAGGCGTTTAGATTCTTTAAGTCAGAAGGGACGGAGACATCGTATCAGAATTATAAGGAATGTAACAAAAATTGCAAAAGGGCAATAAAATTAGCAAAAATGGATAATGAAAAAAGGATTGAAATAGAAAGTAAGGTCAACCCTAAAAAGTTCTTTAAGTACCTTAATAACAAAAAAATGAGAAAAGAAAATATAGGACCCTTTCAGTGTGAGATGGGTTTGCAGATAATTGGACATAAGGAAAAAGCTGAGGTATTAAACAAATTCTTTGCCTCTGTGTTTACCAGGGAAGAATCAATTTCAATAGTAGTGCCGCAGGAGGAAGCCACAACCTCCATATTAATGAACAATTGGTTAACTGAGGAAGAAGTTCATAAGCGACTTGAAAAAAGTAAATAAGGCACCTGGCCCCGATGGCATACATTCAAGAGTTCTCAAGGAGTTAAGTAATAGCCAAACAATAATATTTAATATTCAAGGACTTCATTTCCACAGGCTCAGTACCACAAGATTGGCGTAAAGCAGATGTGGTGCCTATATTTAAAAAGGGAGCTAGATCACAACCGGGAAATTACAGACCTGTAAGCCTGACTTCAATAGTAGGGAAACTACTTGAAGGTTTAATACGGGATAATATTCAGGAATACCTAATGGAAAACAAAATTATTAGTAATAGTCAGCATGGATTTATGAAGGATAGATCTTGCCAAACTAACCTTATTTGTTTCTTTGAGGAGGTAAGTAGGAATTTAGACCAGGGTAATGCAGTTGATGTGGTATACTTAGATTTTGCAAAGGCTTTTGATACGGTTTCACACAAGAGGTTGGTGTACAAAATAAAGAAAATTGGACTCAGTAATAATATATGCACCTGGATTGAAAACTGGTTAAAGGACAGACAACAGAGGGTTGTCATAAATGGAACTTTTTCAGGTTGGGCTAAAGTCATGAGTGGAGTACCTCAGGGATCGGTACTGGGACCCCTGCTTTTTAACTTGTTTATTAATGACCTTGAGGTTGGGATCGAGAGCGAAGTATCCATCTTTGCTGATGATACTAAATTGTGTAAGGTAATAGAATCAGAGCAGGATGTAATTTCTCTTCAGAAGGACTTGGAGAGACTGGAAACATGGGCAGGTAAATGGCAGATGAGGTTTAATACAGATAAATGTAAGGTTATGCATTTGGGATGCAAGAATAAAAAGGCGACTTACAAATTAAATGGAGATATATTGGGGGAATCCTTGATGGAGAAGGATTTAGGAGTGCTTGTAGACAGCAGGCTTAGCAATAGTGCCCAATGTCATGAAGTAGCTGCAAAGGCAAACAAGATCTTATCTTGCATCAAACGGGCAATGGATGGAAGGGAAGTAAACATAATTATGCCCCTTTACAAAGCATTAGTAAGACCACACCTTGAATATGGAGTACAATTTTGGGCACCAATCCTAAGAAAAGACATTATGGAACTAGAGAGAGTGCAGAGAAGAGCGACCAAATTAATAAAGGGGATGGACATTCTAACTTATGAGGAGAGGCTAGCTAAATTAGATTTATTTACATTAGAAAAGAGGCGTCTAAGAGGGGATATGATAACTATATACAAATATATTCAGGGACAATACAAGGAGCTTTCAAAATAACTATTCATCCCACGTGAAGTACAAAGGACTCGGGGCCATCCCTTAAGGTTGGAGGAAAGGAAATTTCACCAGCAACAAAGGAAAGGGTTCTTTACAGTAAGGGCAGTTAAAATGTGGAATTCATTACCCATGGAGACTGTGATAGCAGATACAATAGATTTGTTAAAAAAAAGGTTGGACATCTTTTTAGATGGGAAAGGTATACAGGGATATACCAAATAAGTATACATGGGAAGGATGTTGATCCAGGGATTAATCCGATTGCCAATTCTTGGAGTCAGGAAGGAATTAATTTTTCCCCTTAATGGGGTTTTTTGTTTGCCTTCCTCTGGATCAATAAGTAAGTATAGATATAGGATAAAGTATCTGTTGTCTAAATCTAGCATAGGTTGAACTTGATGGACCTACGTCTTTTTTCAACCTCATCTACTATGTAACTATGTAACTATATATATATATCAATCCCCACCTCGGCCTCACGGTCACGCCTTGTTTGTTGTGAGCACTCCGTTACACTAAGGTTGCCATACCTGTTGCCACTGATTTGGATATGTACAAAAGATTGGGAAATTTTTGAGTACACATTGTTGGATTTCAAAACCAAGCAAATACACTTTATTTTCAAACATATTGCACTATATTGTATGTTTTTTTTATTTTCATATATCTGGACTCTCCACACATCCGAACTATCATACCCGAAGACACCTGGAAAGGCTTCTTTTTTTTTTTTTTTTTTAGAGATGCACTATCCTGTATGGTTGTAATTTTTACACTTTGATCACAATTGTGTACTGCACATGTTTTTCACTTAACGTGTGATTTGCGATTGTTTTTTTCTTCCGTTTCCCCAAAGTACACTAAAGGCCTGGTATTTTCTTGTATAAATGTTGTCCACGTAAATTTGTTTTATGGAGGACAATATGTAGCCGTTATTTCGCTTTAGCGGTACTACAGTATCTGGTATCTTGTAACAACCAGCGAATCTCCCAAAGTTAACTATAACAGAAAAGATTTATCTCTTGCTGAAAGTAAACCTGTGCAATAACAAGATACAGTAGACACAGACACTTAATTCTCAGAGGCAAAGTGCTGATTCAACACTCTGTTTTGCTAGCCTTTCAAAAAATATTTTTAAATGGTATAGCTCAAGACTATGGGATGCATTAGTTACATGTATTGGTCTAACACAGCATTTTTATAAATAAACGGACTGCTGAATTGTGCAGATTCTTAATTGCAAATATAGAAACTCATGAATTAAATACACTTCAGATTGATTAGCCACAAACAAAAACACCTCTTCCCAGGTCCAGAGCTACTTAATCACCAGGGCCTTATGCATTAACAGCATGAAATTGTGAGCTCTACTGTATATGGACCTTAGTAAAATCATAGTCAAAAGTTGTGCGTTGCAAATACAGTATGAAGGTGTGTGTGTGTGTGTGTGTGTGTGTGTGTGTGTGTGTGTGTGTGTGTGTGTGTGTGTGTGTGTGTGTGTGTGTGTGTGTGTGTGTGTGTGTGCAAACGTATTTTATAAATTTAGATTGCGATTGTTCAATCCTGCTCAAAAATCAGAGTAAATCAGAAACACACAGTATATAAAAGGGAAATCTAATTAAGTCATTAATTTTACAGCGGTATTCACCAATCGTAGCAGTGACAAAGTGGTATCCTCAGATCTAAAACTAGGACACCAGGAGCTTACATTTTCTAATTTGGAGATTAACATACTGTACTGTACTTGCAAACTGTACAATGTGGATCAATCATTTAGAAAATGTGCATGCACAGCTAAAAAAGGGGATGCAATCAGACGGCTGGGAGGGAAAAGGTAAATGATATTGCAAAAGTACAGGAGACCAGCATACAATTAATGTCATTAAAGTGTGCTGGCAGGATGTCAGGAGATGCAGTGATTTGATGGTTGCAATTTGTGATCCGGATTAAGGAATTGGACGTCTAAAATGACTTTTCTTATTAGTGTTGCTAGCAGTGCTTAAGTCATTCACATTTGCCTTGGAGGCACACAGCCATCCCAAGCTTTTCCGGAGAGGAGGGCAAAAAAAGAGGATGTTTCCAAGTTTGATGTGTTCACTTATTTTTATCGATGCACTTAAGCACATTGGACGTTAAACATGGACAGTGCATAATAGCAGAGTTATTTCACAATTTAGATATAAATAACATTTCTTAGTTGTACTTATGTCTTTACTTTTGCAAACCAAGAAGACTTTTGTATTATTCTGTGTCTGTCATTTGAGCCTGCTAGTGGGTGCTCTCACTGAGTGCTCTCACTGAGTGCTCTCACTGAGTGCTTTCACTGAGTGCTCTCACTGAGTGCTCTCACTGCTCTAACCTGTTAAACCTCCAGTGACCATGATTTAAATAAATAAATAAATAAATTGCAATATCATGGTTGCTGCTCTGTTAAAGCAGTAGTCCAAGGTGCTGGTTTTTATTTAAAAAAATTAATTTAAAAAAAACCCTTTAATACAGTATGTGCATTAATACAATCCTTCACAATGATAAGTAATTAGCTTGCTGATCGACCCGTACTCCTGTGATCGTTCGGCAAAGATTCGTCTCAGGGGTTCACTAAATGGCTGTCAGTGCAGCAGACGAAGACCGAATATGCAAAGTTCTGGGGGGAGGATCATGTGACCAGGCAATCACTAGATACAATTGGTACACTGCTAGAGAGAGAGTAGGGCTCAACAAGTGGTGTGTCAGAGCCTGTTTCAGAAGAGGAAGGGGACGTGACATTGTAAATGATTGCTATAGAAACCAAAAATGTTTATTACTGTACATTATAATACATTTAAAAAAATCATTCAGAGTTTTTTTTTTTTAAATGCTCCAAATATTTTCCCATTGTACAGAACTGATGTATTTTAAAAAAAAACACATCTAGGATATTGCTTGGTCAGCAGCTTTAAAGAAGCAAGCTAGGAAAATTGTGAAACAACGTATTTCAATTATATGTAGGCTTAGCATTAAGCAGTGCAGTCATAAAAGAAGCAATTTTATAAATGCAAGATAACATTTTTAAATATTAGACATTGTGGCCCACCAGACAAGATGGCAACTGTAGTTTCAATTACCAGAAAGTATATGCAATTTCCTGTGACTCAGGAAACATACCAGGAACACTATAACTATAAACACTAACTTAATGAGAGACAGATGCCTTCTTAGGTCTAAAAAAAGCTCTGTAGGACAATGCATTAGTGTGTTTTGCTTGAGAAGAATAGTGGAGCTCGCTCTTCGCTCAGTGTGAAAAGGAGAGACCACAGCTTTACAAACCCTGCAAAAGTGAGCTAGTGGGAGAATTTAAAAGAGGTTATGAGGGCCTGGTTGATTTAACTGGGATGGACAGGACAGGCTTCTAGACTTACATTGTACACACACAAGCAATGTACATGTATATAATTAGGTTTTCATGTAGCTATTTTATTTATCGATTTGCATTTATTATCACTGGCTAATTAAATAGAGGTGGATGAACAAACTTGGAAGTACAACCAATCACAACACATATATTTTAATATGCAGCTATGTTTTCAAGTGAATTGTACAATACATTATTTCTTTGTATGGACTTATATTTGGGCAACAGTGTTCCCAAGAGAGAGGAGATATGAGGATGACTGAGAAGATTCCTGTGTGTGTGTGTGACTGTTTTTCTGTTTCAGTATCTCAATGATACAAAGATCATGGAAAAAGATCACAGCAAAGTCCCGTATCAGAGCAGAGTGGAGTTGAAGCAAACAGTATGCTCAACACCATCCAGACCAGTCCCAGGGCAACCATGAGACAGCTTGTCACTATTTCAGCATACAGTATCTGCAAGTCAGCTGTCTTGGAAGGAGAAGAGGAAGGGATCCTGACAGGGTCTAGATGATGTTATTCTGCACTTTTTTTGCATCAGTCACTCCATTTATCCTGTACTATACCATATGTTTTTTTTCTCTCTCTCTTAGAACGATCAAATATACTGTATAAATTGAACAGCTAATAAAATGCTTAAGGCCTGGGATAGAGAAAAAGGAATAAAACATGCAATAAAAAAGTTTGAATCATTAAGAAAAAAATCCTAAAAGACAAATGCAAATACTAACACTCCTCACCTATACAAAATATGTCGGCATTGCTCAAATGTTCCACCAAAAATCGTTCTTAATTTAGTCCATTCTAGATTAATGTATATTCACTTTTTTTTTATAAGCGAGGAAATGTAGAGCGATAAACCCGTTTCTCTATTTCCCCAAACATTAGAAATACATGTTTGTTCATCATCAGCAGCATCAGAATTAAAGCAGTAATTACAGCAATGTTAACTTACAGAAAGGATCCATTAGTTTTCGGCCCGTGAAGTATTAACTGCTCTGAATCTTCCCGTGTGATTTTCCCATGGAACCATGGCATTTTCTCATGTGCAGTTGTGGCTATAAGCTTCTCCAGTTGAGGTTTTTGACTAATAATCGCTTGATCCAGAGCTTCACCCTTGAATAAAAAGGGGAAATCAATCCATGGAGACATTAGACTGAGCATACTGTAAACATTATGTAAATATGAAGGACAGGAGAGCTTGGTGTGGGATTTCATTTTAAAGGACCTGCCAATGAAACCACCTGTGGATAGGTGGCAGGAGAGCAGAAACAAAGGGAAGGAGGTCACAATCCTAAAAACAAATCCAGAATCTGCAGTTTGTTTAGATGGTTGTGGTTCAGTCTCAGTGGTTTTCATTTCCATAGCAAACATCTATTTGATTAACTTGGTATAAATCTTGTTTTTAAAATATAGAAAACTAAAAGCTACTTTCTGTAAGAATGAAAGAGAAAGCATGGGCTGTTTAGTTATGAGATAAGAAAGTTAACAGGGGACTTGCGTTTTGGTTTAACATTGTGGGGTAAGCAGGCTTTTCATTTTCAGAATATTTAGGTGGCAATGTATTGTATCAATGTACAAATTGCATTTATTACTTGGGAGCGCACACTGCTCTGTCCAAACCTGGCTCCTACTCTACATATCTCTGTGTCGCATTGAAAATAATTCTCTTTAATTGCAGTACACTACCCTGAAAACTTCTATCAACCTCTATTCTCCTGGCTCCAACTTCTCTTAACGTTGTATCCACTGTTAGTTCACCCTAGCCAAATTTTCAGTTGGGGATTTACTTTACTGCAAATGCCTCTTTTTTTTTTATCTGCACATGAATTCCTATTGTATTTCTCATCTCCTATTAATTAAACTGCAAAGATTGTATACTGCAGAATACATGGGGCAGGCATGAAATCTCCCTCATACAGTTTATGCCTCAGGCACTTATTGTGGTGTTAATCATAATGTTGTATTTAATTTTGTACAGAACTCAGGATTTTTAGTGCTACAGTACATAACAATACATCTAATAATAATAATAATAATAATAATAATAATAACAATAATAATAATAATAATAATAATAATAACATCAATAATATGAATAACAATGTATGCTAAGCAAGATATTTTTAACATCCACGTTTTATTATTACTATTCTGTCAGGGTATGTCTTGCTGTGCTTGTGTCTGTGGGGCTGCAAAACTGGAACAACAAAATGGCACAACATTTATCATAGCACAAGATACCATTACTCTCAATATGGTACTGTTTTATGTTCAAATTTTGCTTGGAGACATTGATCAATGGGCCACTTGTGAGGACTGTGGGAAGTAGGCTAAGTGAAGCAGTAAGACTTGAAGGAGTAACAAACAAGTCAAATAAATGGCATTAATATATTTAAGGTATGTATCAACCTGTGCATCTGGTCTCTCAGGTCTGAGGTGGCATACACAACCACTTAACTGATCCGAGGTAAATCTAAGAAACTTGATTAACAAATGTAATTATTCAAAAAAGAAAAATCGCTGTGAATACAGTAAATCTGTGCTTTCTTACATGATTGGAAACTGAAGCATTTTGCTAGGCAGCCGGGTAAACTATTACAATAGGACATGCTCTATGAATTAGTTACCTAAAAGTACAATGTATAATTCGGCAGCATAAACAGCTATCGCTATTCCAAAGAAATAAGGCACACTAAATCAATGCTGTAGTTTGAGAATAGAATGTAGTTTGAGAATAGAATGTAGTTTGAGAATAGATTGCAATCACTTGGACATCAACATTCCTAACAGCAGAAAAGCTTTACTAGGGTCTAATGTTTTACTTGTAATAATACTGTATGTGTTGCCCAGATGATGAAAATACCTATATTTTATGCAGGATGATGAAATAAAGTAATACTAGCATTTGAATGAAATGAATGCATGGCTTTGCAACTACAGTAGCTTGTTGGATATGCCTCTACGGTTCATTGGGCATTGGCACGGTGTTTGTGTTTGTTGCTCTTCTATGCATGATGTTTTCCCAGCAACACAGCAAAATACATAAACACAGCAAAAAAAAAAATCGGGATTGGGTTATTACTCTACACACTTGGCAACCACATGGCATGTTCTAATTATTCAGCATTGTGAATAAGAGTTACTGTACAATGACAGAGACTCGTTCATTTTATGTACGGTGAAACCAAAGTCTATTGTTTCAAGAAGCTGAAAAAGAGTCAAGTGGACGTCTGTGCAGTTAATTATTATGAATTTCAATTGATCACTTCATGACCGTCAATATTCTGGACTATGAAAATCCAAATTATTCACCCTACTGTACATTTGTTAAAAAAATAAATCCACAGAATTCTCTGATTTTATAACTTCCCCCCAAAGAATTAAACATTATTTCATACGATGTGTGCAATGCCATCATATTTTTGGTATGATGTTTCCGCTGAGTATTAAATAGATTAAGGCCCTTATTCAATGTGTTGTGAAGCCTTTTTTCCAGAGGCTTCCCTAACGGGGAGAAGAAGCGTCACATGATATTGAATAGTGACCCAAGTACATACAGTAGACTGCATAGATTATCCTTAAATACAATATTGAAGGCAATTGTGTGCCCCAGTTTATCAGCCAGGGGCTTTGATACATCACCGCACTGTACAGTATAGCAGAATGATTTTGATTTACCTGTAAATTCCAAGTCTGTTTCACATATTCCCTGATAAGATTTTCTTTTAGGTCTTCAAATGGTCCAATTTTGGGCTGGACACCAGATGGACGATTACACGGTTTCTTAAGCAAACAAACAAGGCCGTCACTCTCGTAAGTGTGATAATTACATAGCTCAGTAGGCGTAACGTGAGACTTCCCACCAGTGATTACATATGTTCCACTTAACTCTCTCTCAATTGTATAATGGTGATATTTCCTCCCGTGAGCAACAGACAAAGCAAAACCTCCAAGGTAGTTTCGGCTCTGGCGGAGCAAATACAAGCCATCACTCATGCCTCCTTGCTTCAGGTAATCTTCAGCTTGTTCACGTGTAATGTTGCCAAAAAAAAAGGGTAACTGATTGGCACTGTCTGCCATGTTCAGCAATATTCAAGGCTTTATTTCTGCAGCAACACGTTGTTCTTTTGTTCCTAAGTAATCAAAGAAAAAGACAGGAAAAACATTATACCATGTTTTATTATTTGTTGCAGCCACTACTACAGTATTAATTAATTGTTTTTGAATATATTTTAGGAATGGTATTATTTTCTTGCCTACTTTCAAAATAATTTGTTTGGACCAGAAGCTTAAAGTCTTGTATAAAGTCTGTATAAGTTTTTCCATTTAGTGAACGTTGATGCATGTACAAAAAAGCTTGTATATGTTTTGGCTACATTTTGTACGTTTAAGGTAATTAAATACCTAATGAAGAAAGAAAACGTATTACATTTTTTTCTAATGCTTTAAATGACTTCAGCTAAAGTTGGGTTAAGTGCTTCTGTATATGCTAATGCAGGACACATCTGTACATGATCTAGAGTGATTTTTAATTAAATAAAAGTGCAGAGGCTAACATTATGCCATTTGTCTGCACTTTGTATTGGACAATTTTAATATATTTAATATATGTTTTGTCCATTTGGTATGTGAATTCAGAGGAATTATTATTATTGTTAAGTGTGATATGGGGCTATTGTATGGAAAACTCCATTGATATCAACACATTTGCTCTTTATAGAATAAGGGTCACAGGGACTTAATTTATGTCAGCCAAATTGGCCAGTCAGTCGGTTTTTGGGCCCAAATTCCCAGTTGAAATCAATGGGAAGCTTTACCTAAAAATAGCCCAGTCGGCTGCTTTGGCAGAAATAGAATTAGCCCCATAATGCTAAATAACAAAGTTACCCATATTCATATTTACCAGCAAAATATTCACATGTCTTAGTTTATGATCACACCGGTAGTAAATCCCAGTTAGAATATTTACATGAATAAAATGTATGCTAAATATATTATCATGGGTACAAAGCTTATGCGGCTGGCTTGTAAGCAATGAGTTTTATCAAAGTGTCTATGCTGCAAAGCTGGGGCAATACTGATTCCACTGAATGCATTAAAATATTTTGTTTCCTAAATGTAAACTTGTAATTTGCACCAATATCATAACAGTTTTGATGCAGGGAGATTTTTCATAAATTACCCCTACACCTACAAAATATCAGTTTCTTATAGAAATTGTGCGCTGCTTCCCACAGCAAAACGGACCACATACACGAACTGCAGCAAATGTACTGACAGCAGTATTGCAAAATGACCATTTCCTGTGACATTTGTCAGAATTTAAGCACTTTTGTGAGCCAAGGAAGTAAGATATACAGATAAAGTAGGTTTCTTTTCCCTCTGGTACATTATAGCAAGATATGATATTCTGTTCCCACACTGCCATTTAAGCCCATGCAGACTATAATTTCTGAATTAGGTGATATGTTGTGTTATCTGGAGCAGGGGGGCGCACACTTTTGATGCTGCACCCCCCTGCCTGGCTTCCCCCGGTCTCGCGACCCCTCTCCTGCCTGGCAGCACCGTCAAATGATGCTCCGGCGTCACGTGACGGGAAAATAACGTGACCCACGGCGTCATTTGACGCCGGTGACGTCACATGACCCTGCGGCGTCAAATACCATGGAGACGCGTCTGAATCCCGGTAAATTTTAGGGTTGCAGAGGCCTCACGCGATCCCCAGCATTAATTTAAATGCCTTGGGGAGGAGTGCGGGAACTCTGCAACCGCCCGCGCCACCCCAGACAAATCTCCCTCCCTTTCTGGGGGGTGTTGCTTATTTCGTAAAATTTTCACGAACAGAAAGAGTTTAATATTGACCTGTTTCGTGAACTTGTGTTGAACTCACATCTCTTTTCGCGTTTAAATAACTTGAAAATGACCACATGGGATGGGCCGTTTTTTGCTTCCTCTTTACTTTTGATTTGTTTGTGTGTGTGAGTAAAGTCAGTATTATTCATTTCGAATTTAAAGCATGCACCCCATGTTATTACTTTATAGTTTGTTTAAAGATCTGACAAAAAAAGATCTGTGTTCTGTCAGGATTAAAGCTGCAGTTCAGGCAATATCTTGCATGTGTGTTTTTTTTTTAATAAATTAGTTCTGTAGTAAGAAAAAATACTTTTAGCATTTTCTGTTTAAAAAAAACAATTTTGAATGACCAATTTACTTGTATTCTATTTTTAAAAGCATGCTTGTTGCTATAGCAACCATTTACATTCCCCATATTTAAAGATGTCGCCAAACTTTGCCGATCATTACACGGAGAACGAATTGACCGGCAGCTATGCAGTTCTTTAGGTAAGTAGAGATTGCCCAGATGAAACTATTGAAAATTGTGTCACTGCGTGCATTTTACAATTAGCACTGCCTAGTTTACATGACATTAGGGGGTCACTTTTTTTATCGGAAGTGATACGGTATACATCTTTCACGCAAAACATACAGTATTTACCAACACAATGTTTTTACTGGAAATGTTTAAGTACAAAATGAAAAACAAATGTTTCAGTCAACAAGTAAGAGTATTCAGAATGTGAGATGCTGACTTGAAATAAAATTACTAATCAGCAAAGTTGTCATAAGCCTATAAATACTGCATTGTGGCGATCAGCCCCAGTTGAGTTACAAAATCTATTAATTTGACTGAAATGTCAGCTCCAGAGAACCCCGGATTTAATCCTAAACAAGAAAAATAAAAGAAACTCTGTCCGATGCAAATCGCGATTCCGATCTCGCCTTTCAGGTGGAGAGAAAAGAATGCGAGTATTTAACCAGCGATCTGACTCTCGGAGCTTTGTGAATAGCAGTTACTGGCAAAAAATGCGAGTTTTGCTGTAAACTCTCCTTTATACAAAATGTAGAGACACCTGTGCCCAAAAAGAAGCACACTTGGGATACCTGGAATTATTTGAAGGCAATGTTTATTTAACCTGACGTTAAGCATTCATCTATGGTATTTTCTTAATTTGGTCCAAATAATCAAAACAATCAATTTTTTTAATGCAGCATAGTAATAAACGGAGGGCAGAGCTTTCCTACGCGTTTCATGCGTGATCACACTTTATCAAGGAGTTGGACCCTGCTCTCTGCGCTGTTCGCTGCTTTTTTTTGTCCTATTTGGAAGCCATTACTGTCATTTTCACTGAAGCTGTTTTTTGCTTTTTAAGCCATAGCTTCAGCAAGTCACACTACATCTGTACCACTGCGGTACTGAAACATTAGTTTGTTGTCATGCCGCAATAAAGGTTTTATACAGTATGTAACTTTTGATGGGTGTGCCAATCCTGTTTTACTTAATACCACAGCCAGTACCAGAAATGAGTACATTGCACATTTACAGTGTACTTGTTTTTTTTAATAAGTAAGAGAACTTTTCAAACGTAAAAGTTAATTGCTATGTGATACAAGAACAGGAAGGAATAAATAACAACTGTTCACTGTTTCTATTAAAAAAAAAAAAAACAGTTCCTCCATGGCATACTGTAAGTGCATGAACTAACTGAGTTTTGTGAGTAGTACTACATTTGGGCCCTGTATTTAGTACCATTGAACAGTTATATGCATAAATTCACCTCAGAATTCACATGGGTTAGAAAGGAAACAATATGAACGTGTAATAAAAAACAATGTATAATGGGAATGTTCTATGCATTTTATTCAATAGGTTATATAAAATAGTAATGTTGCTAGAAGTAATTAACTGAAGAAAGAGCACCAAAACCATTCTGGTTGGGTCAAAAATAGTCTAAATAGTCTATAATAAATTTGTATCTTTGTCTAACATCATGGTGATTAGTTGTTTGTTTTGAATAGTATTTAATCTGTATAAACTATGAAATTGTCATAATGAACACTCATAACTAAACAAAATGTTGATGTGTTGAAATTAATGTAGCGTACCTGTTCCTGTTATATTGGAACATGGATTTTGGGGGATTTTTTTATGCATGCAGGTTTTATGCATATATTATGTACTCCAGGAAATGTGTAGCAGTTGTCTGTTTGTAGCCTCCTTTTCTTGACAAATATTTTGTTATACTGTTGAGAACATATTATCCTTTTGTAGGGTCAGTACTTGAGATGGCAAACCAGTTAAAATCCATTTCCCAGAATTCTGCGGATAGTTAAAACCAAATCTTTCCTCCCCACCAAAATGTGTCTGCAGATTGAGTACTTAAAAAGCCGAGCGGATTCAGTCAAATCCATCACAGAATACAGAGTAGTGTCTCCTGTCATACATATATATCCCCTCAAACAAATTAGTGAGACATGCCTGTACTGAAAAAGGAGCACACCTAAGGTACTTATCTGGGAGATATACCAATGGCTACGAAAAGTATATTTAAATGAGTCTTGTCTCATACATTGTAAAAGTATTTCCAGCTGGTTTAGCTCACACTGCTATAGATGTTGTCCTGAATAGCGTAGGTTATGTGGGTTCAACTTCTGATCCTGTTGGGTCTGACACCTTACCCCATTCCTTAAATGGTGCCTTAGACTTGTCAACCCAATAACACTTTGTGTGCTGTTGGAAGGCAGAGGAATCAGATCCTGCACTTTATACAGTTGTATTTATTTAAAAATAAAGCATATCAATTCAATATGTATCTTGCACTCTGGTACCCTGACAGATAACTCAATTATTATTTTTGTCCACGTTCTGTTATATCGCAGCCACCTTTGTGCATATCTGTCATATAGCACCAAAATGACCGCATATACCTGTGTGAGCAGTGAGCCGCTCAAAAGTATCATGTGACAGTGATGTTTCCTATCAGGCTGGTGTAGCTCACACTGCTAGAGCTGCGGTCTAGAAAAGCAATGGTTGTGGTTTCTATTCTTGTAGAGTCTAACACTATTCCAGTCATTAGATTGGTGTCTTATCAACTCTATGTGGGGTTGACCTCATTTAAATATACTATACATAAAATTAGCATATCTCCCAGAAGGATAGATGCTGAAAAGTAGGTACACAGCTGGGTGTTATGCTAATGTTATGATTGTATATTTAAATGCGTTCAAGCCCACACTTACTAAAAGGATTTACATTCCAATTATATAATTGATAAGCCTAGGGCACCAAACTAATGACTGGAATGGTGTCTGACCCAACAGGACTAGACAACCCACAATCACTGCTTTTCTAGGCCACAGCTCTGGCAGTGTGAGCTAAATACTGTATACACTTTCACTCACACTCACACACCAGGTCAGTTCTCTTCAGAACAATGTAAAATCATGAACATACTACCTTAGTGTTTTAATGCAGGTGTATTTCTCGGCTCATTGAGTAATGAAAATACAGTGTCTCTTCAAATTCTTCGCTATTTCACAAGAAATTGAGATATTTACAGATACAATCACACAAATTGTTCTTAACTTCTAAGGAAAACCGCATCATTGTATATGTTTAATCTGAGTCATGTAACTAATAGCTTTCCCAAATGCGTCTTATATACAGAGGAGGGAACTGAAATTCAGGCCAATGATGACTCAAGTCTGTATGGCACAACTGGAAAGAAGGCTTTTTGAGGAATTAATATGATCTTGAAAGTATACCTTGAGAGTGTACAGCTGCAAAATGCAGTACAAAATAGATTTGAAAGAAAGGTTGCTTCTATACTCAACTCAATAAAGAAAGTGGACCTTCTTTGTGCTTGGACCAAATTAAATTCCTGCAGTACTAAGTAATGTTTGTTTGTCACAGACATATACCATATTATACTGCAGCTCCTCTGCAACATTTGTCACTAATTGTGATCACTGTTTGCATCCTCTCATTTACTTTTGCTTTGAGTAAATATTTATGCTTCATGATGGCAGTACCTGTACTGTATATTGCAATCAGTATGTAATATTTATGTGAAGATGCTATATACAGTTGTGTGTGAAAAAGAAAGTACACCCTGTTTGAATTCTATGGTTTTACATATCAGGACATAATAACAATCATCTGTTCCTTAGCAGGTCTTAAAATTAGGTAAATTCAACTTCAGATGAACAACATCACATTACATATTACACCGTGTCATGATTTATTTAACAAAAATAAAGCCAAAATGGAGAAGCCAACCAGGGGTCCCACACTTACTCAGAGCAACTAAGTCACAGTACCTCCATTAAGTGTTAAGAGTGGACACTGATGAAAGAAACATATTAATGTATGTATTTTGTCAAATAAAGTACAACGTTGTCAATATGTGTATGTGTGGTCCCTGTGATTGGGGATACAAATAAATGACAGTTGTGCTACAAAATTTCCTGACTCCCACTATTCTACAACCTTGCTACCTCATTACCCAGCCGCACGAATCGAGCCCCTGAGTCAATGCAACCCATGTGGAGTAGCCATATATAACACACTGATGTAATCTCCCTTGAAGCCGGGCGGTGAGGGCTACATCAAGAAAAACTTATTTTTTCTTAAAACATATTTTTAAATCACAACAGTAACAGTAACTGCAACTCTTCTCATAAGATTTTCAGACATATTGTTGACTGACTGCAACGTTCATAAGATGATCATGTTATGGGTGATATGGACCTTCCCACTGCTCCTGGACAGTCATTAATCATATATCTTATTGCTTTTTGATTGTTTGTAATGTAATTCAGTGGAGATAAAACTACAAATAGCCACCATATTAATGTGTTTTAGAGAAGTGGTTATGAGAGTGCTTGTGTGAGGATCGGCCTTAGGCCCCGCCTCCGTGACGTGTCTTGTGACGCCCTTGGTGATGCGCCTCATGCAGACAGGATCGTGTGCAGGTGCCGTCCAATTGTTGTCAGCCAGAGGACTCAACCATGAGTTAACACTGACAGCAGGATAACTACCTCATCTATTTCACCTGCGGTGCTTACTCTGTCCCATGACGATTGAATGGACTGATGACAATCAGCATTTACTACCGTGCAACTCAGCGTGGTTTGGTTCTGCAAACAAGAGGCAATCGTTACATTCAGCCTTGTGCCTTTCATCTGATTGGCTAACAGTTCTTTATATGCTCACCAATCCCTGCTCCAAATCGGCTGAGCATAGTAGTCCTTAATCTGCGACGATGCACAAGCACCCAGCTTGCCTTGTCCTGCTTTGCCTTGTGCAATTCTGCTAACCTTGTCTTGTCTTCTAGTATCCTCGACCCCGGCTTGTACCTGGAATCCCACCTTCTCTTATCCACGACCTCGGCTTCGTACCTGGACTCCCACCTTCTCTACAACTCGACTTTGGCTACGCACATCGACTATTCTATATATTCAACCCTATACCACGTGAGTATCAACACTATCCTAATTCTCCTACCCTGACCTGGCCACACGACTATGGATCTGAACACCGGACGCAGTCTCATGGCTGCAGGTCAGTGTATTCTAAACCCCCACCTCAGCCTCGCGGTTCAGTCCTGTTTGTGGCGAGCACCTGTTACAGCTTGCCGGTAAATTTGTTGTCAAATTAACCAATTTATAAACATTAGGTCTTTTTGAAGGTGCATAAAAGGGGGTATTTGAGATATTGGTATTTGTTGCCATTCAGTAATCTTATTTTAATAGCTGATTTTTTTTTTTTTTTTGATGTCTGAGGTTAGAAGTTTGCACAGAAGCTGGAATTGTGAAATATGGTCACATGTATTTTGGTCATCTGACTGTTTTATGTTGGGTTTATGTTGGGGTTAAAAATAGTTTCTAACATTTACTGTAAGTTTGCATTGCTAGGTTTGAGAGATATCGCTCAGAGATATAATCATAACTCTAGCTATGGCTGTATCATTGTATTACTATACATTGATTAACATTTAAACGTTTATTGTTGTATAATCTGACAGTCGTTCTTAAACCTGCACTCACAGACCACACCAGGTTTTAGGAATATCCGAAGCACTTGTACACAAGTGATTGCATTTAATTTGCATATGAATAGAATTGTAGTACAGAAGGACATACTTCTCAAAGTGCTATTCTCTTACATTTTTTGTTACTTTTACAGTCTTATGGGATTTTCTGTTTAAAGAGGTGAAATGAATTTTTATTTTTGGGGTGTGAAAATTTAGACATTTGTTTTGTTAATTTGATTAATTGCAATAAAAACGAGGTCACATGACTAACGTGACCTGCACATTAACAAATGTTTCTGTTTTTACGCACTTTTGTGAAAGGTTTGCACATCTCTACTGTCTGGTTACCTCAGAAATATGGTTTAGCTCAGAGTGATGAAGAGAGGATTGAAAAACAACAATCTGATATACATATACATTATATATCTATATATATCTATCTATCTATATCTATATCTATATCTATATCTATATATATATATATATTTATATATATATATATATATATATATATATATAAAATTAAAAATGCTGGGTGCACAAATACAGCAGACTATATAAAAAAAAATAAGAGAAAGTATACTTAACAGTAATTGAGGTGCATGCAGAGGGACGGGGGACGCCAAACCAGTCCAGTAACTATATAACAAAGAAAGGGTCTGCAGCACTCTCCAGATAAAAAAATTAATTTATTGAAACATACTGTAGGGCAACCAACGTAACCTAGAGCAACGTACGTCTCAATCTCTCAAGCTTTCTTTGTTTTATTTATGTATTTATTTATATATATATATATATTTTGTTGGCAGATGGCACTCACATAAAGCGTAAAGGTAAGTGCTTATCCCATAGCAAAAGTATAGGTAAAGATTCCTTACCAGGCAGACCATGTATCCTAGGACAACGCATCAGGGAAGAGACAGCACACACAATAATTCAATATCCAAAGGTATATTGTAAAAAAAACTGGCACAATCACCGACGTTTTGGTCCTACAAACAGGACCTTTCTCAAGGGAGTGCCCATGACTGACTTTGCAAAATGAAGCATGGGATAGGACAAAAACCCTCCACAGTAAAGCATATAGCAAATGGAAATATTACTCTGTGCTCATTTGCATGTCTTAGACAGATATGTGTATGTATATATATATATATATATATATATATATATATATATATATATATATAATCAAGATGATGGGTGCAAATCCTATAGAGAATAAATAGGCAATACGATACCGTGTTTGAGACGAATATCAAGTGGCAGCACTCCAAAAGGTAGTCAAAAAAACTTTGTATTATCAAGACATCATAAGGTTATGATATCACCTGAGATTCAGTCCCATTGGAGAAGTTCCAGCTCTGAGTAAATCGTCTAAATTTCTCAGAGGATAAGTGACCGGAATTCAACAGCCACAGGCCACAGGAATGAAAAGTGGCCTGGAATATTTTGCTGTGTGTTTGCAATTAGGAAAGATTCGTTTTGTTATCCCAGTTTTCCAAAGTAAGTGTGTCTTTTTACTGTATTTTTGTGTAACATTGTTGTGTGCGTTCATTAGGTGAATAAACGCAATTTATTTTTATCTCTCTGCTTGAATCATTGATCCCGGTAATTAAAAGTTGTAATAAGCTGGTTCTCCCGTGACAAGCTTTATTTAATGGTAAATAAGCCTGTGACGGGAGCGCAGGCCAAATACACCTATATATTTAAGGGATCAGTCACAAGGCAAAACAGGCAGTAAAATAAATTGCGGTTTATTCTGACAAGACCTCGGAAACACACAGAAATACAAGAAACAGAGAATATACACACTTACTGGGGTCTGGTGAAGAGATCTACCCTTTCCTAGTTGCAAGGCGCCTGTTCAGCAAAGGCTTACCTTGATAGGACCTTGGTTCTGGGCTCTCCAGATGATATATATATATATAGCCCTTTGTAAAATTGGGTTACATGCCTTTCTAATTCTGTGCTGTAATTCCTGTTAAGAGGGCAGGTTTGCCAGAAGTCATCATGGAGGTTTGCCCTCAACCCCCTTGTGATGTGTAAGGTGTAGCAAAGGAAGTGACAGCATGCTCTGTGTCCACTGCTAGTGACACAGGGGTGGGTCTTCTGGAACCTATATATTACGCATCACTTCCTAAAGTGTGTGTGTTAAGTGTCAGATCAGATCCAAACAGTACAAGTGTCTGGTGCAAGAGCTGTGAGTCTGTGCAGGGATTGAAAGACCCTTCTTGCCTGAGACTGGAGTTATTCAGGAAGAAGATGCACCCAGGAGTTCTCTTCCAGAAACTCCTCCCTGCTATCGTGGGGATCTGGAAGGGATGGAGGCGCTGTAACAACTGTGAGTAGATCTCATCATTACCTCATACGCCTGTCATGGTGAAATCCCCACTACCAACAAGCGCGAGACTCAGGAGTCCTGTGAGCCAGCAGGTGCACCACACGACACTGACATGAAACTGGGGGAAGATTATGCACATAGGGGCCTATAGTAGATTAGGTAGGGGTCGCACCGTTATATACAGTGGTCGACAAATCACCAAAAAATCTACTCGCCGAACAAAAAAATCTACTCGCCACCTAGTACCACACGTGTGCTGCTTGTGCCAATAGGAGCTCGCCACGATGTTAAATCCACTCGCCCGGGGCGTGCAAATGTATAGGTTTGTCGAACACAGGTTATATATATATATATATATATATATTCTTAAATGTGTGCATTGTCAAGATAAAATACGTCATACTCAAAGTCACAACACTCACCTACCACATACTTAGTAGTACATGTTTCATGGGCTATCATTAATAGTGATGTTGTAACAAATGACATTACTATTAATGGAGATTATCATGTATCATGTCTCAGAGAATCATTTACCAATACACTGCACACACGCATTGGTCAAACTTTAGGGTGTATTATTAAGGCAGTGCTACTAACGGAGATTTTCATACGCTTTACCAGAAGCAAATGCAAATCTTGTTATAATATTGAGAAATTATAATTTTTACACAACTGTTTTCACTTAGTTATATGGGACATAATGTATTAATGACTGTATAAAGTATGGGTGAACAATAGGGTTGCCACATTTAAAGTTTTTATACCCAGAAACAACTCAATGACAATCAAGGTCTGGATCTGAGTACGGGCAGCTTTTGGAAGGTGCTAAATATCATGCGCTAACATTACCGGACGCCTGAAGATCGCCGTTATTAGCTAAACTGCTCATTACCATATGATTTACATATGAGCAAGCCTAAAGTCTGTTAAAATGTATCATTCCCTTATTTTAAAGGAAAATGCCAGGACATCATAGTGCAAAGCATCTTTGGTGATATGCGTTATGAATTTCTATACGTTAAAAATAGATAACATCATGTTAAAAATGTAACGATCGGAGGATCTACCCCTTAGTGAGGGAGAATATGAATAATTGACTTGAATTTATCTCATACGGTTCCTTACTGTACCGTAAGATGTCTTATGGCTTAGCACCGCTTAGTAAATATGGCTCAGAATTAGAGCAAGTGAAATGTTATGAAAGAGGAAATTTTGTCAAAACTGTAAACGCTGGTTGAAGCACTGAGTTCAACCTGAAAGTGGGTATTCACATTTCTAGTGTTCAATTGCTGTTAAGCAGATTTACTAAACCATGCTAAGCTGTAAGGTGCTTTATTTACCGCACAGCTGTTTTTTGTACTGCTTTTGCCCTTGTTTTGCAGCTGGGAGAGTTTGGTACATGACCCCTGAATGTCTTTATAGATTGCTTTACTGAGAAACACTGTGTAACAGGGTCCCCCCTGGTCCCCCTTACCCTCGCTGCTGCGGGGGCTCCCGGCGGTCTCGGAGGCAGGGCGCCGCCATCTTGGTTGTGTCGCGGAGGTTCGTGCATTCGCAGTAGCGACGCGGCGGCCATTTTGGTAAAGGAGAAGTGGCAGCAGAGGTGCTCCGTAGCGCAGGGACGGGCCACCGTCGCGCATGCGCAGTTAGGGCGATGGGGTGGCCATTACAATGTTGCGCAGGCTCAGCGGAGAGTAGCGGCGGCCATTACAGATCGCGCACGCGGCCCCAATAGGAAAGAGGGCCATGGAGGACTACAGCCCCCATAGTGCTTAGAGGCAGACAGGCCACCTTTCACCATGGAGCCAATAAGGCTTACAGCTTTCCCAGAGAGGAGAGATACATTGTTGTGCGCTGCAGTGAGGAAGCAGAAGAAGCTGGGACACAGACAGGGGAGGGTGGGTAAGTTTAGAGAGAAAGTGGCTCATACACTAGGCCAGACATTCCCCCCTTAGGCCCCAGCTAGGCCCCAATCACCTCAGCTTGTGGTTACTACAGGGACTCCCCTTAGACAGGGACAGGGTCCTGTAGAACCCAGACAAGTGAGGGTACAGCCAGGAAGCGCGGATCTCCTGGTATTGCTGTGAATGTGAATCACTCTCTGCGGCTGCAGAGACAAGAGACTTCCTAAAGGGGTCACTCCATGTGGGAGCCACCCACCGCCAGGCAGAGTTACAGGACATCGCTGAGTAGATCACAGAGCGGCGGATCCTTTGTGATGTGACTGGGGTAGGTATCGTATTTTAAGTGCACCAACCTACCGGTACATCAGGCGCTGATCCTGCCTATAGGTTTTGGGTTTCTTAGAGGACTCGTGGGACTCTGGGTACACGGTGTTGGGGAGGAGTAAGGTGTAAGGGCATAGCCCAGTTAGGGGCAAGGTTATAGCTGCCAGCTAGTGGCAGAGGGTGACACGGCTGTGTTGCTATGATTATGTGATGTTATTGATTTGCCCATATAGTAAACAGTTATATATATATATCTAGTGTATGTGTTTCATTTGAATGTGTCCTGCGAGGAACAACTCCCACTCTGCTGGGAGCCATCGCAGGTGGAGGCACTGTACCATATAGTATTGTTTATTGTTCCAGAGGATACACCCCAGGCTCTCACTGGCGGAGGCTCAGCCCTCCTGTGAGCCTAACAAGTAAAGCACCACACCGGTAAAACATATAGATTCTCCTCATATGCACCCTATCTGCGATTGGGAGGGGGAATATGGGTTAAAACTGCATACTCTTTACAATTTTCCAACTCACAGAAAAGCAGGACAAGGGTTAAATGTCTAGGCACTGTTTTGATATTACTGGAAACTGAACCACTTACACTGTAAAATAAATGTGCACGTACTTGAGTTTGGCAGCAGAACTGTTTATTGCCTTGTTGCACATACATCCATATAGGAAGTACTTGACTTGTGAGAAGGAATACAGAGAGGAGCCCTATAATCTAAGCCCTTAGTAATAACTTACTGTAATGCCACTAGATACAATATAGATGTACTAATTGCTGAGGAAAGTATTCTCACATTTTCATTGAGATCACTGCATCAAAATATGACCTACTATATAAGTAAAAATGGTTGTTTTCCTTTCTGCACCTTAGATTCAAGATAATATGGCAATGTGCATTATATGAAGTGCACAATTTTTTATACCATGGCCTATTTATTGATATTTTTAGAATTTGAAGATACCGTCTCGCTAAGTCACTAATGGCACTTTGTGATTCCACCCCTTATTATCCTAACAAAGGTATAATGGTTACAGGTATGTTTTTTATTTAAACACTGTTTCAATAATCATCATCATCATCATCATCATCGTCATCGTCATCGTCATCGTCATCGTCATCGTCATCGTCATCATCATCACCATCATATGATATGATAGGAAAGGATATATTTTCTCACCAAGTTAGCATTTTTTTTTAAAACCATAAAGTCAATCAGGAGGTACTATTCTGGTGTTAAATCCATAGGATAATATGGCATGTTACAGCTGAAGGCATATTCAGCATACTAATTTCAAATCAACTCAGAAACCATGCTGGTTTCATTAGTCTACTTGCTCTTGACTCCACTTTGCTCTCCTCCCTCTTGCCTTTCTAACCCCAGACCTTGACTAAATTGCTACACGTATGCTCTACTCCTGAATTCGCTCCTCTGAAGTCATATGGAGGAAATGTTATACTCTCACAGATTTCCTTTATTACACATGTATCCTATCCTGGTTCAACTCTGCCTTCTCCAGGCAAAACAAACCTACTTTTCTCCCTAAATAACACTCACAAGTCTACCCCACGCCACCTCTTCTCTGTCTTGGACTCTCTACTCGGATCATTGTCTGTTACCTGTTTTAATTCCCCATCTCACCTCAGAACTTTGCTGAATACTGTACAGTATTTAAGACGAAGGTGGATTCCATTTGGCAGGGCATCCCCTCTGCATCCTCCTCATACTCTACACCTCTTCTTCTTATCTTTCCTCCTGACTTCCTTGACTCCTTTTTCTCTGTCACAGAAGAAGTGTGGCTGTTGATCTCACCCTCTAACACTTGTCCTCTTGACTCCATTTCTTTCCATCTCCTCAAATCTCTTGCTCCCACTCCAATTTCTATACATATTTTCAACTCCTCTCTCAGCTCTGCTACCTTACTCAACTCCTTTAAACATGCAAGAGTTATACCTTTACTCAAAAACAGCAAGTTTAACCCTACGTGTCTTACAGTACTATCACCTTGTCTTCCTCCTGCCTTTTGACTCTAAACTCCTTGAACACCTTGTATTCTCTATCTTGCTCCACTTTATTACCTCCTATTCTCTCCTAGATCCTCTAAATTCTGATCCACTCAACTCCACATAAACAGCTCTCACCATAATATGTACTGACCTAATGCTGTCAAAGACCATGCTTATATCGCTCTTTCTTCAGCCTTTGATACTGTGGGTCACCCACGTCTCTTTCACATTCTCCATACTCTTGGTATTCATAAGATAAATGTATCGTGGATCTCCTATTATCTCTTCCATGTTACTTTCAGTATCTTGTTTGGCAAAACTTCCTCCTCCTCTGTCGATCTCTCTCTGGGCATGCATCAGGGGTCTGTCCTGTGACCTCTCCTCCTTTCTCTGTACACACTCTCTACATGACCTTATTACATCCCTTGGGTTCAAATATCATATCTATGTCGATGACACAAATTTACCTTTCAACTTGTGACCTTACACCTGCTGTACAGACCAAAGTCTCTGAATCTCTCTCCGCTATATAATCCTGGATGGCCCTCCACTGATTCAAATTTAACATGTCAAAGACGGAGCTCCCCATACTTCCTCCCAAGCCTGGCCCTACTACCCCATCTCCATTTTCACAAACAGGCTGGCTAGGAGTCACATTAGACTCCTACCTTACATTCTCCTTACATTACATTCTCCTTACATTAACAATGTAGTTAAAATGTCCTCTGTAACATTGCAAAGATACATACTTTCTCTGTTGCTCTACTGCTAAAAGTCTAATGCAGGTCCTCATTCTATCCCATATTGACTATTGTAACATTCTACTGTCCGGCCTTCCTTCCTCTCACATGTCTCCCCTACAATCTATCCTAAACGCTGCTGCTAGAATCCCTTTAACCTCTCCTAAATATCTCATAGTCTCTCCTATTGAAATCCATCTGCTGGCTTCCTATAAAATCATGTATTACTTTCATAATTTTCATTCTCTCATTTAAGGCTATAGACTCCTCTTCCCCTCCTTACATCTCAGCCCTAATTTCTCGCTATTCTCTGGCCCGACTCTTGTGTTCTGCGCAAGGATGTCTCCTGTCTACCCCTTTGTATATAAAGCCCTCTCCCGCCTAAAATCTCTCTCACTCACTGCCCCACACCTCTGGAATGCCCTTCCCCTCAATATCCGGTTAGCACCTTGCTCTCCACCTTTAATGCCCATCTTAAAACACACCTCTTTAATGAAGCATTTGGGGAGCTCCGCTGGCTGAAACTATACATCTCAGATGCACAGACCTTGATCCCTTGCAGACACACTTACTATAACACCCTCCTACTGTCTCTGTAAGTTCTCCCCACTTACATAGTAAGCTCTACTTTTATGTATGAAGCCCATATTCCTATTATGTCATGTGCGTAACTGCTGTAAAGCGCTGTATGTACAGGTACATGGATGGCGCTATATGAATAAAAACATACATACATACATACACATACTGTATGTTGGGAAATAAAATCTCACAATCATACATCTGTAGTTTCTTTGATTTACATAGTTTTTTTGTATTCCTAAAGATTTCTTTATTGCAAGGACATACACCAAAGGTAATAAAGAAATCTTTTTATCAACTTTTGGATCCAGCCACCATCATTTTTTCAACCTTCAATCCCAACCAGCTGTGCTCTGTTTGCATCCCCCTCCTGGGAAACTATCTTCCTGATGAAACAGAAAAGCAGCACGCTGACAACAGGATCTTTGGCTACCAAGTGTGAGTACTTCGAACTACAATCAACTCTTACTGTACTGTGTTAATCATTTGCAGTTCTATCAGTCTAGTACCAGGGGAATATCTCAGGACATTAGGAGTTGGTGGGGGCTATTTGTCCATTTACATTGGTCACTTGGTCATCCCACCGTTTTATCCTTTATTCTCTGTTGAAATAGTTCCCCACAATAGGAGCAATATATGACTGACACACTGGTTAGCAATCTCATACTGATTATATACCTGCTTTTACGGTTGGAATTTGGTTACATTATTATGACCTGAATTATTTACATCTCTTTTGACAAGATGTTTTATGCTCACTTTTTTGGAGCACAGTTATGGATGCGCTGCTCCAATTTTTCTCATCTATGATACAAGTTTACATAAAATCATTTAAAAACAAATCCAAACAAACAAAGATGTTACAGACAGAATATATTTTTAAATATTACTATTGACCTAATGTGATCAATTTCCGTAATGGTTTGCGCACCATAGTTTGCACCCTGCTTTAGAGCATGCAAAAAAACTAGATTTCCTCAGCACTCACAAACAAAAAGTATTTACAGGAGTTAAGTTACTGTATAATCCCAAAAACAGGAAAATATGTAATAATAAAAATAACAGTTTTAATTGTCAATGCATAAAAATATCACTGTGGAAAGTACAATATCAAAGCGTTATTATCATGCATTAACAGCAACAGAGGTCTGAGATTCCCCCTGGTTTGACAAACTGCTCATTACCATATGATTTGCATATGAGTAAGCCTAAAGTCCATTAAAATGATCGTTCCGTTCTTCTAAAGGAAATGCCAGGACAGCGCAGCGTTAAGCACCTTTGGGTAGATGCATTACGGATATCGATATGGTAAATTGGCATTAGCGGAACGTTAAAAAAAAGGGTGTGTGTGCCGAGCACGCACATTTCAAGTGAAACTTCTTTGCCTTTTGTCAGTGAAATGGTACAGGCATACCCCGCATTAACGTACGCAATGGGACCGGAGCATGTATGTAAAGGGAAAATGTACTTAAAGTGAAGCACTACCTTTTTCCCACTTATCGATGCATGTACTGTACTGCAATCGTTATATACATGCATAACTGATGTAAATAACGCATGTGTAACAGGCTCTATAGTCTCCCCGCTTGCGCACAGCTTCGGTACAGGTAGGGAGCCGGTATTGCTGTTCAGGACGTGCTGACAGGCGCATGCGTGAGCTGCCGTTTGCCTATTGGGCGATATGTACTTACTCGCGAGTGTACTTAAAGTGAGTGTACTTAAAGCGGGGTATGCCTGTATTTTGATTTAGATGTTTTATTTTGAATGAAAGATTTTGAGAGTATAATTAAAATTTTAGTGACAACATTTTCTGTTTAGTACAAATAAATAAGGTTTAAAATATGATTCGTTATGAATATTTTGTACGCAAGCATAAAGCATTACAAAGTAATTAGATATGTGTGTAACTCCTGAGCTATTAGTTAAGAGTACAGATGTATTTACTATAGATATGTCTCCTTTGTAAACCTGTGCATGTTCGTCTAACGGCCCAAATCAAAAGCACACAAGGTCTGCATATTGACCCCCTTCCCTAGATGTACATGGGACACAACCTGCCAATTAGAGAGAGGTGTTTGTGTGTGTGGTGTCCCCGTCCGTCATGCGCAGGTGGTTATGGCAGTTTCTGCACATGTGCAGGTGGCTCTAGCTGCTTCTGTGCATGTGCAGCTGGTGCTGGGCACGTCTGTGCATGTGCACATTTTGTTTCCCTATTTATATGCATGCGTGAGCGGTGTCGGTCACAGCTGCACATGCACGCGTGGCGACTGTCACCTCTGCGCATGCGCGTGGCATGGCCACTTAAACTGGCACATCTGCGCATGCGCTGCAAACGGCCGCTACTACTCCTGATATTCACATCAATGTGCATGCGTGGACATTGATAATCACTTGTGCACATGCGCAGGCATTGTGGGTCACTTCTGCAGGCTGATTCTGCACATGCACAGTCCCTCACTTCCATTACAATCTTTGTCCCCATACAGACTTTTTTTCACTATGAGATTTTTGTAGGTGCCACTGCCAGCTAAGAAGTTTCACTTAAAAAAAATTAGCAACCTTTTGAGGATATATCTCTATGTTTGTTAATTAAATAAGCCAGTTTTACTTATTTGAATCCCATTTAAAATAAACATATTTGCCTTTCTCCAGAGCTTCTGAATTCAAGTACATCAGTCACTTATGTTTGAGCATTGATGGCATCATTATTACTTTACAAACAATGGATAAAACAAAAACCCCAATTCATATCGTTCATTGAGCACAGATAACCAGTCTTATTACCAAAAGAACGTAGATACTGCGAAGCTGGACTCATTCATTTTATCTCCAGGGACCCCCTACTTCTGGAGAGATACTTACCTTCCTAGAAGGTGCCGGTAGCCGCTCAGCTAGCAGGGACCATGTAATGGCCACGTTTCAAAGGTCCTGCGCCCTGCGGGCCAATAGGAAACCGCTTCCACATGGTGTGGCAGCTGTAAAAAGCAGAGACGTACCAGGGGGGCGGGGGGGTTGTGGAGAGGGGTGGTAGGTATCTCTGGAACCAGGGGTTCCCTGGAGCTGAAATGAATTGGGTTCATAATAATAATGAGATCCCCTGCTTCAACCCTATGTTAAACAATAAATACATTTGCAAAACAAAATTGCCCGTTTGGATTGCTCCTTTAAGGTGAATGAATACAATGCAATATTTTATCAACAAACCATACCTTAGCATTGCCTAGCATTTCTATATTCCACAAGCATCCCACTGATAAAGTGACTGTATACAATTAAGCACAGCAGCAGTGAGCTGATCATAATAGAACTGAAAACACAGCAGTTTCTTGCAGCCAAGTGGGAAGAGTTGGCTACAGAATTTTTACCAGCAGTCACGTTTTGTTTTTCACTTTGCCAAATTTAGATATAGATATTGAATCATATTTTAATGATGTAATCATTTAAATGATTTAACTTTCCCAATTATTTAGCTTCATAACAGTGTTTTATTTTAAAATAATAATAATAATCTGACTGCAGGTGGCATTTTAAAGGAACAAAAATTACAAAAGATTTATATGTAGCACCTACAGTATACCCCCACCCTCTGTGAGATTGGGTCACTACCTGTATGTTCCATGGTGCTTGCATACCTGTGAGGCAAAGGAGGGCTGAGTTGCTCCGCAATGGGGTGGGGAGAATCAGGACAGGCTTTTAGGATACTTCATTCTTTGGCAGCGCCTCCAGTCAGCATGGATCCTGGGACCTTTGCAGGATGGACTATGATGACACTATGTTCTTTCCAGGCAGTAAACCACACCTTGGTATAGTTCAACCCGTATTTATTGCACTTCATATATTCAGTTACAGCCTCTTTGCTTCCCCTTGAAGGTTACTTTAAGGCTTTAGGCCCATCTAAGTTTCCTTCTGGTGCTCCTGTATCCCCTTGTGGGATACAGGGTAGATGTTGCCCACGCCACAGGAGGAGGGAAGAGACAAGAGACACACTGACTTCTGGGAGAGTGCCAGTATATATACCCTGGGGTTGGGCTAGTAACCCTGTCCCATAAAATGGCAGGTCAGACACTGATAGGCATCATACATTTGCATACGACTCAACCAGTATCCTCCCCCAGGCTGACACTCTCAGGCTGTTGCTAGGCCCATCTGGTGGCAACTCTGGTGGCGGGGTAGCAGTAGGTAAGTTCTTAAAAAGCACTCACCCAAGCTGTAGGGCCCAGAAGAGAGCCTTCTTTTGGCCCCACATTGCGTACCAAGTGTAGCTCCATAGTAAAGTCGGAATCGGGTTAGTCGGACACCATTTGCAGATTAGGATAGAACAGTTAGTACACCATTTCTAAGTAATGGTTGGTGGCATCGCCTGCGGATCCCTGACCCAGCGCTGTTAGCTTGCACACCAGGGTGTATAGTGTTCACAGCTCTTCGGTGCTCATGTTGGGATTAGGCCAGTGGATCCCCTCTCGTCTAGGGCATAAGTAGGGCACTCGACAGGTCACGCAGTGTGTCATTTCCTGGAGGTCTCCCTCTGGTAGGTTACATACAGGGCAAACTCCAGACATGAGAGTTGTCCTTGAGTCCTCATTGAGTCCTCATTGTCCTTGAGTACTAGAACTCCGTCAGTGAGTTCATAAACTAACTTGGTTGATCTCGTCAGCCATCTTGTAGTAAGGCAGCTTAGCACACACATCTGTAGCTCTGAAGAGTACATGTGCATCTGGCTCCTCACATCCTGTTGTTCTGTTGGGCACACCCAACTCCTCCCCCTGGTGAACTCGAGCATCTAATCGGGAGCAAGAAGGGGGCATGGTATCAGCATTTTGCACCAATTCTGTTGATGGTGCAACAGCAAAAAGCTTGTAACTGCATGAAACTTTTGCAAATTAACATGAGGCTTCCCGGTTTCGACGGGAACCACCATTTTGGTAGTAGCACAATGTCATGCGGCTCCCAGTTCTCTGGAACCACCATTTTGTGACCACACACTGCTGTTTTGAGTCCCGATTTTCATTGGGAACCTCTGCTAGCCTCACTGTAGGTTCTCCTTAGAGGGAATGCTATCCCTGGGCAGGCAAAACACCCGTTTAGCACACCGTACATGCTGGCAATCAGTCCAGTTCTCTGCGATATTTTGTGCTTGAAACTGCTACTAGTAAGGTGGTAACTCCTCAAACGGAGGTTTTGGGCAACCCTTACCTACAATCAAGGCCCCCCCCCTCCCTCGGACGATACCTATGTAACCCTTTTTGTGAACCGGCTGACCCACCCAATCCCACATTGGCCCCTCGTGGTCTAACCGGTCCCTTTCCCTGCAACACACCTGCTTTAAAGGACTACTGGTACTGCATAACCTGTGTGGCTCCAGGAGATCTGAGCCTCCGCTAGCTGGGAGCCTGGGGAAACCCTTACCCTTACTTGGTGCAGCGCCTCCACTTACCCAGGATCCTCCGTGAGGAAAGATAGCCCTGAGTAAGAAATACAATAACACTTATAAATAAACAATACTAACTCTTTACTTAACACACATATAACACATTACATAACATAACCATAACCAGATGCTCTACCCGCATCACATCAACCCAATGTCTGGTGTACCCCACCCAGTGTCCTGTGATCACCCCACACCCAATGTCTCGTCCTCCTACGAAAGGTCGTGGGTGACTGCGCAGTCACTATTTAAGCTAGGGCCCAGTTGGTGCACTTAGAATATGGGAGATACCTTCCGAGCACTCCGATGCTCGGGACCGCAACACACTTTCTTCTAAAAGGGTCAGACGTCCGTCTGATCCTATTCCAGGTACTCTGCCGGTGGACCCCAACGAGGGTCCCACCGCTCCACGGGACTACAACCGGATCACGGCAACACCAACCGCGTGGGAACAGCAACCGCCTCCCTATCAATACCTACTACTAGAGTGACAGCAACCCTAACCTAGGGCCTGTCCCTGAAGAACCCGCAACCTGGGATGGCTTGGGGAAAACTCCTAGGGCCTGTGGACAATAACCGCCCCCCCTTCCCCTAGCTACCCAGTCTCAACTGTAACTGCTAATCCTAGCAGCCCAACACACCTGCAGCCAACATTCAGCTTACACTGTCAGCCTGCAGGGATTCACACCGTGCACGCACACTGCACGCACTGCGCACAGCACATGCAGCGACACACACCCAGACAGCTGCAATCACACACAGCCACCTGGATCCCGCAGCAATCCCACTGCTAGCACACCGTGCCTCTTTGCCAGTGCCCACAGCACTCTCCGCTGTGGCACTGCCAAACTAGCACCTTCCACACTCCAAGGGTCACCTCCCTAGCTAAGGCGTCCCTCCTCAGTCTAAGGCGTCCCTCTTCAGTTACCCCCTACCCTTACCCGGGAATTGGGGCCTGCCTGGGGATCTAGGGAGAACCCTTACCTGATGCAGGAGCCACGAGCTCCCTGCACCCTTCCTACTCCTTCCTCTGCTTCTTCCTAACTGTCTGTCGCAAAGCCCGGGAAATGTATCTCTTTTCCCGGGCTGAGCTTCCTTCAGCCCTATTGGCCACTAGGGAGCACCTGATGCCTGTCTCCCTAAGCCTCCTGGGAATTGTAGTTCCCAGGGGCTGCCTAAAGCATTGGGGCCGCGTGCGCGCTTCCCTTGCGCATGCGCGAACCCCTAATGGCCGCCTCACTCTCTCTGCTACCTTCCCTACTCTCGCGCGATCTCTTCCTGCTCTAGGGAACCCATCGCGCGCTTCTGTCCTACTGCGCATGCGCGAGCTAACGCGCAATGGCGGCGCACTCTGCCTAAGCCGCCGAGCCGGTGGCAACGCGATCGCGGCCCTAGCGACGGCCCGATCGCGTCCCCGGCAACCGGCCTGCACCGCTCCCTGCACTGGCCCCCACCCTCGCGTTCTCCCGGCGGGTTCACCGCTGCCTCCGGCGGCACCCACGACCACCGGTAAGCGCGGAGGGAGGTCAGGGAGCTAAATTTTACCTCGGGGCTCATTCTCCCCCCCGCAGAATCCCAACGCCCTCGCTTGGGTAGCAGCCATACATGTGGTTATATAATGGAAAATGCATTGTAAACAGTACATTATACACACGCAATTTCCCATTTGTACCCAACATCATTCCCGCATGGATACCCGAGGCCAGCTGAGTCTAAGATTGGAGTGCCCCTAACAGACTGGGTGAGGGTATCCCACCTTGACTCCTGTGAGTCTTTTGGAGCTCAAGACCTGTCCCTTCTGTCAAAACACCGCCTCCCCCTCGCGAAAAAAATAGTACGGGGTCCTGGGTATGGACCCTTTCCGGTTCCTCCGGTCTCGTCTCACGGGAGACAGGGAGGCTCAGTCTCTTTCCTCGATCCACCACATGGCGAACATAGCGCTCCATCGCGCAACTGGGAGAGGCCACAATTACCAGAGCGGTCTCAACAGAGTCTTTGTCCGCTCCAACAATCCCTTTAACGGTGACTTCGTCCGCGGACGGCACCACTTCTTCGGGTAGGCCCGTTTGGAGACTCCTCGTGCAGGGTTATGTGTCGCTCCGGTCCGCTACACCGGATACCTTCATGAGGTCGGATTCGTTCCATAATCCGCAGAGATCTTCTGGGGGAGACACCTCCACCAGGATGCGATGACGGGGTGAGCCCATCGCCCGGGTGACCCTACCTTTGGAGTCACCAGGCTCCACGATCACCGGGGAGCTCACACCCGACACCCCTGGGGCAGTCAACTTACCCCCTTCGTTGTCGGCAGGTACTGATCCCAAGCCTGGGGCCGCTGGTACCTCGGTGGTAGGCCGGACTGGCCGTTGCAGGGCACACGGGCCCACATCATGGTCTGGATCAGTGGAGGTGGTTGCCTCGGTGACCTCACTGGAGTGGTCCGCCGGCAGGCGCATCACCACGCTCGGTTGGTCGCTGGAATCACCACACATGGGCGGGGGTACAAACACCTTACCCTGGCCTTCCGGAATCGGTGGTTCTGGTCTCGGGGGTTCCTGCTCGGGAACCGGGTCTGGAACCGACATCTGGGGTTCTGACATCTGGAGCTCCGACATCTGGAGCTCCGCCTTCAGCGGCTCTGGCTCCGCGTCTGGAAAGTTCATTTGGGCACACGGGCCCTCCACCACCTCCATCGCTGAAGTGGACAAATCAGTAGCGGCTTCACCCACCTCGGTAGCACCATCAGGCGCCGCTTTCTCCGCAGGGTCCGCCATCAGAGGTTCTGGCTCTTCCATTGGCACGTCCTCTTTGAGAGGGTCTGCAACAGTGGTCTGGACACACGGGTCCTCGGCGGCCTCTGGAAGTGGAACAAACTGGGGACACGCATCACTTACTTCAGGAGAGAGGTCCGGCTCCTCCTCTTCTTCATCGGCTGGTTCCGCCGCCTTGGGCCGGACAGGCTTTAGGAACCAGGCCCCGCAACACTCACATTGGGGCTCCCATGCCAGTGCCTCCCTCCGATTACAGCCACATTTGAGGCTCCAACACTGGGTAAATGTCTCTCCATCCACCTCAGTTGACCTGAAACCTAACTGTAACTGAGATGGTTCAAGTCCATCTTTAAGGGCCCCACTTAGGCAGGGGCACATTAGCATTGTGACCTCCATTCCTGGCAAATTCCAGGGCTCATACACATCCGGGTGTAACCCCTGGCAGTCTCTCTCATCCTCGGGGATGGAACACTCCATTTCTGCAACAAAGTCCTCTGCCGCTGGCGGTTTGGGTTGCAGGAACTGCGCCGCACAGTCAGGACACTTAGGCCCTTGGGTCAGCTCACCAACGGCACACTCACAGTCATTCCGACGGCCGTGCAGGCATTCTTCCCCGTCTACCACGGTCATCGTGAAGGCGACGGCTAACTCAGGGGACCCGTCCGCCCAGCCACCAGTCGCTTTCCAGTCTCTTAATGTACATGGGCACACCACCATTGACAAGTCTAAATGGGGGGCCCGTATGATCCTATACAGCCAAGGGTGTTTTTCTTGGCATTCCTTGCTTTCTTGAGGGGGAACAGAAATTTCTGATTTCTGCTCACGACACTCCCTCCCCCTGGTGTACTTTAGAGGAAAAGCAGCACAGTCTTTTGGAGAATGTTGTAAACTCTGTTCTGAGTTACTCACAGTGTGGTGGCGGGGCTCTGGCTTTCCCGCCAGTCCTGGGAGAAGGGTTGCAACATTTTCCAGCGCGGCCGGGAACTTAGCACGTGGCTTCCTCCGCCTTGAGGGCTTCCCCATGGCGGAACAAAAATAGGACACAAATCTAGAAAAACACGTACAGGGCACCCCAGGTCTGATCTCTCAGCAGCGCTTCCAAATGTAACCCTTTTTGTGAACCGGCTGACCCACCCAATCCCACATTGGCCCCTCGTGGTCTAACCGGTCCCTTTCCCTGCAACACACCTGCTCTAAAGGACTACTGGTACTGCATAACCTGTGTGGCTCCAGGAGATCTGAGCCTCCGCTAGCTGGGAGCCTGGGGAAACCCTTACCCTTACTTGGTGCAGCGCCTCCACTTACCCAGGATCCTCCGTGAGGAAAGATAGCCCTGAGTAAGAAATACAATAACACTTATAAATAAACAATACTAACTCTTTACTTAACACACATATAACACATTACATAACATAACCATAACCAGATGCTCTACCCGCATCACATCAACCCAATGTCTGGTGTACCCCACCCAGTGTCCTGTGATCACCCCACACCCAATGTCTCGTCCTCCTATGAAAGGTCGTGGGTGACTGCGCAGTCACTATTTAAGCTAGGGCCCAGTTGGTGCACTTAGAATATGGGAGATACCTTCCGAGCACTCCGATGCTCGGGACCGCAACACACTTTCTTCTAAAAGGGTCAGACGTCCGTCTGATCCTATTCCAGGTACTCTGCCGGTGGACCCCAACGAGGGTCCCACCGCTCCACGGGACTACAACCGGATCACGGCAACACCAACCGCGTGGGAACAGCAACCGCCTCCCTATCAATACCTACTACTAGAGTGACAGCAACCCTAACCTAGGGCCTGTCCCTGAAGAACCCACAACCTGTGATGGCTTGGGGAAAACTCCTAGGGCCTGTGGACAATAACCGCCCCCCCTTCCCCTAGCTACCCAGTCTCAACTGTAACTGCTAATCCTAGCAGCCCAACACACCTGCAGCCAACATTCAGCTTACACTGTCAGCCTGCAGGGATTCACACCGTGCACGCACACTGCAAGCACTGCGCACAGCACATGCAGCGACACACACCCAGACAGCTGCAATCACACACAGCCACCTGGATCCCGCAGCAATCCCACTGCTAGCACACCGTGCCTCTTTGCCAGTGCCCACAGCACTCTCCGCTGTGGCACTGCCAAACTAGCACCTTCCACACTCCAAGGGTCACCTCCCTAGCTAAGGCGTCCCTCCTCAGTCTAAGGCGTCCCTCTTCAGTTACCCCCTACCCTTACCCGGGAATTGGGGCCTGCCTGGGGATCTAGGGAGAACCCTTACCTGATGCAGGAGCCACGAGCTCCCTGCACCCTTCCTACTCCTTCCTCTGCTTCTTCCTAACTGTCTGTCGCAAAGCCCGGGAAATGTATCTCTTTTCCCGGGCTGAGCTTCCTTCAGCCCTATTGGCCACTAGGGAGCACCTGATGCCTGTCTCCCTAAGCCTCCTGGGAATTGTAGTTCCCAGGGGCTGCCTAAAGCATTGGGGCCGCGTGCGCGCTTCCCTTGCGCATGCGCGAACCCCTAATGGCCGCCTCACTCTCTCTGCTACCTTCCCTACTCTCGCGCGATCTCTTCCTGCTCTAGGGAACCCATCGCGCGCTTCTGTCCTACTGCGCATGCGCGAGCTAACGCGCAATGGCGGCGCACTCTGCCTAAGCCGCCGAGCCGGTGGCAACGCGATCGCGGCCCTAGCGACGGCCCGATCGCGTCCCCGGCAACCGGCCTGCACCGCTCCCTGCACTGGCCCCCACCCTTGCGTTCTCCCGGCGGGTTCACCGCTGCCTCCGGCGGCACCCACGTCCACCCGGTAAGCACGGAGGGAGGTCAGGGAGCTAAATTTTACCTCGGGGCTACACCTATCAAAACTTTTACGGTACCCCGTCTGAATCCTGACCCCCTAGTCTCCTTCAGGGACTCCTGGCCCGCGGTAACTAGACACCCACTCCAGACGCCCTATGTGCCAGTCCGCAGGGTGACTTAGAACAAAACATGTAGCTTATTGTCTCAACCAAAACATCCTTTAGGGCAGTGCAGGCTGCAGCTCTTGGTAGATGAAAATCCTCTTGACACCACACCTGTCCCCCTCACTTCCTTTAGCACTGGAACTGAAAGTGTACTGGCTTTTTATGGTTTCTTCTGCTATGAAAACCTGTCCTGATGAGAATGCATCTCAGCAGCGCCTCCATTTGTAGAACCTTTAACCCCACCCTCTGTGAGATTGGGTCACTACCTGTATGTTCCATGGTGCTTGCATACATTTGAGGCATCAGGAGGGGTGAGTTGGTCCACGATGGGGTGGGGAGAATCAGGACAGACTTTTAGGATACTTCATTCTTTGGCAGCGCCTCCAGTCAGCATGGATCCTGGGACTTGTGCAGGATGAACATGCTGACTCTATGTTCTTTCCTGGCAGTAAACCACACATTGATATAGTTCAACCGGTACTTATTGCACTTCATATATTCAGTTACAGCCTCTTTGCTTCCCCTTGAAGGTTACTTTAAATCTTTAGGCCCATCTAAGTTTCCTTCTTGTGCTCCTCCGGTATCCCCTTGTGGGATACAGGGTAGATGTTGTCCACTTCACAGGGGGAGACAAGAGACAAGAGATACACTGACTTCTGGGAAAGTGCCAGTATATATACCCTGGGTTTGGGCTAGTAACCCTGCCCCATAATAGGGCAGGTCAGACACTGATAGGCATCAAACATTTGCATATGACCCAACCAGTATCCTCCCCCAGGCTGACATTCTCAGGCTGTTGCTAGGCCCACCCCTGGATATAATAAGTGTATCAAAGGCTGCAATAGCAAACAGGGCCTACATGAGGAATTAACCCCTCCAGTGCCTTACCCCAGCAGGACTTATAATGTTAGGACCCAGAGGAAGAGGTAGAGGCCAGAGTCTACGTTACATATAGAAATACTGCATTGTGATAGAAGGGTCAAAAACATGACAAAACATCATTTTGTCTAATAGGAGTGAAACATTTGTACTGCATTTTGTATGCATACTAAGTGAGTCATTCGTTCATTTAATGAGCACATTTGCATAGATATGAACTCATGGTCACTCCTTCAGAATATATTCCAATAATTTGCCACCTTTTATGATGATATAATGATCTAATAAATTGTTATAAAAGAAAGCCATGTCAAAAACAGAGTAAAATAATACTGAAATATGTTTGTAATAAGATCTAATTTCAGTTTGATGTTTGTTAGGATAACTCATTTCTATATTCTCAATGTCTGTATAGACTGTCGAGAGATAAATCTGTAAATTCAACCTCATTATACCATTTTTAAGACTGCTGCTATCTTCCAGCGTGTCAGACAGTTTAAATAAATTTGCAAACAAATGAGTGTTACAGCAAATTAATTTTCCAGATAATGTTCATGTGTTCATTTTAACAACTGCTTAACTAGTATCTAATGAGAATGCAGACAAATGTTATGCTTCCCATAGCTGATAATGTATAGCTTAAGAACTGGAAACTCAAACATACTGTATAAAATTAGAAAATTATTTTCAAAGGCTGTATTTTTCACATGTTCCTAAAACTTGTGATCAATTAGTTTATTTCCACTGCAGCCTAAAACAAGGTTGGATTTCTGTTTGCATGGAAAGCATTTAAATGTACAGTATAAACTTCACGTAATATTTCTTAGCAATCTTTCTGTATACACTGTCAAGATAATACCAAATTCATACAGTATATACTTGATTGCATGATAATACATATTTATATTTTAACATGTTTTAGGGCAAAGGAAAAATTGTAGTGTTTGGATTAGCGGGAGAAATTGAGATTACTGTACTCTAAAAATCTGAAAGAACTGTTCTATACAATTATAGTATACTATATGATGGCTCAAAAATATTACCACAGCCAGGACAGTGACATGTATTGGTTCACCAGCAATGTCATGAGTGGCTGTTAATGATCAATAACGTCTACTTATATTTTATTGGATAAACCGGTTAGCCTGGTACCGTGGCTACGACTTTCCACTTATTTATATACAGTAGAAGTTAGATGTGCATGTACTGTATACAGTACAGTATGTGAAGATTGTACTGAGTAATTTTTAGAACATGCTTTAACAATAAATGAATATTAACTCTCTCTTGTACCAGAATTCACTAACCTATGTTATTGGTTCCTGCGTTAGCTTCTGTTGACTTGAATGGAAGTTAACGTAGGATCGAGGTGTGACAACCTCTATCGGAGCTTAGTGAATCTCTTCCAATATTGCTTGTCGTGCATTCTATACCCACCTGTGGTCATTTGGTATCTTTACAATAGTCCAACAGAATAATCATGGAAACATACTGTACCTCAAACCATATTAAACTGAAATAAACGACCTGTACCTCACTTCATATACAATTACTTTATAGGGACACACACATATGCATGTTGTGTTACTAAATTAACAATTTCTCATTTAAAAAATGAAAAACAAATGAAGGAAAATGACCAGCATCAGTTATATCAGGTAATAACTGTTGTCTTAAATGATCTTTGTTTATATTTTTCATTTGTATTTTTTATTTTGTATGAATATTGAGACAGCATAGACAGAGTACTCTTTGTATTAAAGCAATAACACGATTAAATAGCAGCTTCTTGAATAGGGGTTCAGAGATTGATTTATACTTGCTTAGCACAAAAGGAGGAAACATACTGCTGCGGCCGAGTTTATTCGAGCATTTGCCCGTTCTCGGCCGCAGCAGTAACCTGGCGCGCGCCGGAGGGTGACGGGCGCGCGCCGAAGCAGCGGAGGAGCACCCTCCGATCGGGGCTTTCTCCCTCCCGCTGCCGGGTCCGCCGGGTCCCCCGGAACCCCCTGCCGCCGTCCCCCACATCGCGGGACACCAGGGCTCCCTCGGGGAGCCCTGGACGCGCGTGCAGGGGGCGCAGGCACCCGATGACGCGTGACCGCGCATCGGTGATGCGCGGCACGCTGAGGGAGTGCGGCTAGCACGCCGGGGCATCCCCCGGCTTGCGGTGCTAGCCGTGCTTCAATAAAACGTGCCGCCAGTGTATAGGGCCTTATTCAGAAAGCCTCGATAAGGCCCTTATCGAGCACTCATCGACCAAAATGGCTACTCGTATTCAGAAAGCCTCGATAAGTGCTCGATAACGGCCTGTATCTACGCAAAATTTTATCACCCACAGAAAATCGCCAACTGAGCGGCGATCAGCCGCTTATCGACCATTTTCGGAGGGTTGATAAACTCGCGCGATTCAGAGACCCGCGAGTCGACTGTCGCGGCCTATCGCAGCCCTAAAAAGCGTTCTTCTCCCCAAATCCAATACACCACAAACTTTTTGGTAAATTGGTGGGGAGATGGCCTCGATGAGCTGCGATGTGTCGGGACTTAGAAAAAATCAGGCCCCTTCCCTGCCTCGGATTGATGCCGGGGGTCTACGGAGCTGATAGCCATTAATAGCAGCTCCTGACCCCCCCGGCATGCATCCGAGGCAGGAAACATGCATGTACAGCAACTTCATTACCTTAGCGGCTAACCGCTAAGACCGTTAAACACCCGTGCCAGGCTTACTGTAAGAAACATACAATACAATACTGTGGCTAGCGAGGTTGGGTGAAGGGGGTATTTGGCCCTTAGTGCTGTTTAAGCATTGCAGGGGAGTTGAGGGGGGAGTTAACCCCTTCATTACCTTAGCGGTTGATACCGCTAAGGTAATAAAGGGGTTAACCCAACCGCTACCCAACCGCAAGGTCTAAACACCCATCCTTAGGGCTAATACCCCTTTCACCCACCCATGAGGCCTAAGCACCCACCCCTGACTGACTATACTCACCCTATACCCATTGAGTAGTATAGTGGTACATCATACCCATATAATAATAATATGGGCATGATAAGCCTCTATAGCACTCAATGAGCACCCTAATCACAATACAGTAATACACAAGACACACATAAAAAAACCTAACTAAACTCCAAAAAATCACACGTCACTAAATAAAATCAGTAGCCAGCTAATACAATCAATACAATCAATTGCAACATCAACAATGAATTAATTAAACCATTTACCAATCAAAACAATTAGTTCCGAAACCAACTCAAAATGAATAGTAACGCTAACCAATCCAAACAATGAATTACTCCAACATTAATGAATTTAAACAGTAAAATAGAAAGAAAGAAATTCTAACAATATCTGAACTAACCATAAAACACATTAGCTAACATAATATAACATTAAGTACAAACGAACACCAATCGCAAACCTTTAATTACATTAAGCATGAAAAAACAATCAATCACATCCACATAATAAATGAAATGCAAAAAATAAACAGCAATACCAAGCGACAAATGCCCCCCAAATATTGGCATAATAATGTATTAATCTGTACCCTAAAGAGGTACAGATTAATATATTATCAGTCAATGTGCCTTCCCCAAAAAAATCAAAAAACACATCCAAAGAATAAACCAGTAAAAAAAGACATTTACAAACATTGAATATGTTACTTACCATTAGAAGCGGTGGCCCTCCGACTCCCGGGGTAACAGGAAGCTCACGTACCTTGAAGGCCTCCAACAGCATCCGATGCCATCCGCCATGAAGATCCGGCTCAGGTACCCCATCTTCTTTTTTCTTTCTTAACTCACCTTCTTCTATCTCCATCTGTAACCATTTCCCCACATCACGGCGGCGTTTCAGCCAATCAGGGCGAACCAGCCGTGTGACATGATGGCCGCGCCCTGCCACATTCCCCCACCGTCTTGATCTTGTCTTTCCTCCTGCAGCTCAAGCACAGACCGCAGGTCGTGGCTTTCACCAATGCATGCACCGCCAGGCGTGCATGCAGCAGCTGACACTGGGGCCGTAGCCTAATGAAGAGAACCTGGGTAGGACTGCTGTGAATTACCGGACACAAGTGTACAGTACTGTCTCAAGCAGCAGCAAAAGTCTTTTAGAGGAAGCTGAGCTATCTGCAAACCTCATGGTGGAGGAATCCAAAGTGCACGGGTCTTATAACATGCTGAAAACCAGTCCTGTTGTTCATCTGAATATGCTACCCCCCCCACCCCACCCACCTGGGAGATCTTGCCTAGGCTACAGGTCCATGTGGTGCTGGCTACCTGTGAGGGTCCAGGAGAGATGAGCTCCCGCAATGTTGTGGGGAACAGGACAGGCTTTAGGTGATCCTCAGGTTCTTTTCATTTGGTGACAACACCTCCAGTCATAGCAGGCTACAGCAGAGCTGCAGGCAGTCCCTGCCATGACAGTCTTTTCTCATATACTTCAGCCCAATAGACTGCGACTTAATCAGAAGTATATAAAAGGGATATTTATTTGGTGCAGCCACTGCAGATGGTTTTACAGCGTTTGCATCCCTGTGGAGAATGGGTTCCAGACCCCTGGATGGTGCGGGCCAGCAGATCTTGAGCTCATCAGCCCCAGAAGGGGCTGAGCTCCTCTCCCTTCCCCGACTGGGAAGGAATCCAACTCAGACTGACTCTATAATTTGGAATGCGTCCTCCCTAATGCAAAAAGGGAAGGGCACAGGGTATGCACCATGATTGGCTGCAACACAGACCCAGTGTCACCACTTCTCCTGCCACTCAGGGAGGCTGCGTGAGGGGGGTAAACCCCACAGGGTAGCCTGTCACTGTCTCTAGCTATCAGAACTTACGTGACAGGAAGGCAAAAAGATAGTCTGGACCAGCCATGGCTATATGAAAATATGTGCCTTTTTGGAGAATGATGTGTGAGCATCCCAAAGAAGAATGTTTTATATGTACCCAGTTAAATAAAGTTCATAAACAGTTCCTGGCGCTCTCCATTTTATTTCACTCATTAAACCAGCCTGCACTGACATCCAGCACCCTGAGAACAAGGTAATATGCTAGCACCTACACACCCACAAGTAATATTGCTTAAAGAGACACTTGGAACTATTTTGGTGTGATCCTTTCCTTAACTGGGGGGATAGAGGTGTTACACAGGTATAAAGGATAAACAGGCAATTGAGCTTACTGAGCATTTCTAAATGTGTACAAGGCTTTCATCTGCTCTTTACTGTATCTCAGGTAGGTTTCAAATGAACTGATATACTGTAGTAAAGTCATATGTTGACCATGTTAAACTTTAAAGCAACAGTCCCCACTTTTTAAAATTGTACCTAAACCTCGTGGTCCACCAAAACTGATCCGTGATCCCCTGACCCGAGATATTTGTAGTTTGCCGTGCCTACTGTATGTTTTTCCTAATGATGTTGCAGCTGTCCATTGGCCTCGTCTGACACCAAGAATACTTGGCTGGTTGAGAAACTGCCTGTATCTCACGAATCAGGGAGTCGCCAGGAGTTGGGGCATGGTGGACTGTCTCTGAGGGACCCCCCTGTTCAGGTAATATAAACAAAACATACTGTACTGTACTCTCCCAGAGTGTCCTTCCCTCCAAAACAAAAGAAACGGTGCAGACTGTTTCAACAAACAGAAGAATTTTACCATACCAAGATACATTTTTAACAAATTAAAAAGAAGGTTCAATCACTGATATTAATACAACTGTTTTTGACATTGAAAGTCAATACAACTAATGACATCCAGAGCAGAACAGTAGTGATCAATTCAAAAGTCTAGAAGTTTGTTTGCATGAAGTCCAGAACATTGTTTAAGCAGAGCTTCATGTCTGGTCTGATCCGGATATGTTGAGGCCAAAATTGTGGCTTTAGTTATATTCTGTGCCCAGTAATAGAACTAAACCTGCACTTTTTTTGGCTTCCTATTCATGCGTACTAGTTTTCACATGTTTTTTTTTTCAAAGCGAGCTGACATTGTAAAAACCACACAAAATGCCCAAATGTATTTTACAACTGGCTGTGGTACAACTTTAAAACAGAGAAGCTTTTCTCATACCGTATATAATTGTAGCAAGCTGACCACATGTTTCTGTAGTGGACACAAAAAATGTCCTGTATGTTTCATGCAAAAAGCATCTACTTATAACACCATACAAGTAGTACCCTACTCACTCACCCTTGTGTTGTTTGCGGTTTAACCCTTTGGGTGCCTATGGAGGTAGCTACTACATCATGGGGTCTGGCCCCCCAAGGGTCCCATGACATACCGTCATAATCTGATTGAGGATCGAGGACGCGTTAAGGAGCACAGAACTAGATCTATCAGGAAGATGAACGGAAGAGGACTCCTTTTCTATTCTGTCATCAGTGGCGGAGAAAATCACACGATGGCTGTGAAAAAGTGATCAATGCCCCTCCAGCACTCAGGGGGTTAAAATTCAGCTAAGGCATCTAAATTGTGCATTGGAGACATTATGTGATACCCATAGCAGTAGTTGAAAAAAAAGGGGGGAAAAATTACCAAAATGTAATTTAAAGAGAATAAAAGCTTGATCTGTTTATTTTTATTACTACAGAGAAGTGCAACAAACGGCAAATTGCACATGATTTTGTTGCACATAACATTAATTACTTACCATAGGCCAGTATTCATTTTTACACTGTTCCCCTACAGTATGTACATGTAGATCAGTAGTTACAAATGTCTTCAAATGTTAATGAAATGTTACTGTAGGTCATGCCATATCTGTCATATACTGTATATGTGTAATTATACAGGATATCCGTATTAATATAGTTGAAAAAATGATCGTCTCCAAGAGCAACGAAAAAATATAAAATAACGGAATATGTTGCTTTGAATAACACTTTAGCATTTTAGACAATTCCATCCCTACATTATAACGATGGTTTTTTACTTTAAAATACTTTTCTTGAAATGCCAAGCCATTTATACTGAAAAAAAATTCTATACATATTATGTAGTAGTAATCATTTTTTTGTAGCTTATTAAAGGAATAATTTACTGTTGAATGAAGTATACATTCTAGAATACATGAAAATTACTTTAAAAAAAATTAGTTCTATTCCATATTAGTCTTATTACAGGTCAAGCTCTCTTTGTGAGAGAATGCTTCTGTAAGTTACTTTTTTGTGGTTTCGTTAGAAACCGCCTCCAAAGAAAACTGACTTCCGAGTCTGAAGAACAATACAAAAGATAATACACTGCGTTTTTGTGAAATCATATTATGCAGCATTCTAATATTTTACTATTTTAAATACAGTAGTCTCATTAAACCTCAAATGCCTTACACATGTTAATGCAATTCTTCTTGATTTAAAAAAAGAAAAAAGAGAAAAAAAGAGACGTTGAAATATTTATCAGATGTGAAAGAGTTGAATGAGGAGAAATTCCCTTTGTTTTAGAAACAAAATTGCAGAATTGTAATCACCAATCTAAATTACACCTCTATACTGTATATCCAGGAGAGGTAGAGAGTGACCAGTAAATATGGACAATACAAATATGGACATTGTTCATAATGTAATACAAACTGATGCTAGTCACCAGAATTAAAAGTACTAGCATGTTTCACTAGTGGTATTCCGAACCCAGTGAATTCTCTCCTATAGGCAGACAGAATACTCCATGTGCGTGAGGGGAATTTTTATGATCTGTAAAGCACACTGAACTTTCCATAATTTTTTTGGAGAACTTGACCTGTGATAGGCAGCTCACCAAAGCATAAATACTTAATACTATGACGAGGTTTACTGATACACTCTACTAACAGGTCTATTCTAATTATTTGAAATTCAGGCTATTTGTTATTGCCTTAAATATAGGTATTTAAAATCTGACATTTATATAATAGTGATATTGTCACCGAAGACACGGTAGAGGCCTCATGCGTTTCCAAGGCATTCATTTAAATGCCTTGGGGGAAGAGTGTGGGGCCTCTGCAACCACCGCATCCACAATTTGCGCATCCCTGCTGTAGATCAAGGGGTCTATTTCATAATGCCCCCTGGATATAACACTAGGGCAAACCCAGAATAAAGAAACACCAGCACCAGATTCCTCATAGAAAGGGGATCCAATTAAAAGGAATTTGAGTGTTTCTTGTGGTACATTTCGTGCAATTCTTTTTCACTTGGATTTGTCCTCATTTTTCATCTAGCGATAACCCCTAAAGGCTGATGTAGCAATATCTCCTTTCTGCAAAACAGGGATAATACAAGGGCCAATAAACTGGACTAGATTTGTCAAAGAAATTCCATTCCATTGGAAGCAAAAAGGTGTATTTACTAACGTCGCCCGACTGCAAGCTGGGACCAAACCAGTGATAAAATCGCACCATACGGTATTTATCAAAGAAAAGGAATC